>NW_027675706.1:0-37500 GCF_965601325.2 Salmo salar
TCGGTGTTTGTGTGTGTGTGTGTGTTGTGTGTGTGTGTGTTGTCGGTGTGTGTGTGTGTGTGTTGTCGGTGTGTGTGTGTGTGTGTGTGTTGTTGGTGTGTGTGTGTGTTGTCGGTGTGTGTGTGTGTGTGTTGTCGGTGTGTGTGTGTTATCGGTGTGTGTGTGTGTGTTGTCGGTGTGTGTGTGTGTGTGTCTGTGTGTTGTCGGTGTGTGTGTGTGTGTGTTGTCGGTGTGTGTGTGTTGTCGGTGTGTGTGTGTGTGTTGTCGGTGTGTTGTTGGTGTGTGTGTGTGTGTGTTGTCGGTGTGTGTGTGTGTGTTGTCGGTATGTGTGTGTGTGTGTTGTGTGTGTGTGTTGTCGGTGTGTGTGTGTGTGTGTTGTCGGTGTGTGTGTGTGTGTTGTCGGTGTGTGTGTGTGTTGTCGGTGTGTGTGTGTGTGTGTTGTCGGTGTGTGTGTGTTGTCGGTGTGTGTGTGTTATCGGTGTGTGTGTGTGTGTGTTGTCGGTGTGTGTATGTGTGTGTGTGTTGTCGGTGTGTGTGTGTGTTGTCCGTGTGTGTGTGTGTTTGTTGTCGGTGTGTGTGTGTTGTCGGTGTGTGTGTGTGTGTTGTCGGTGTGTTGTTAGTGTGTGTGTGTGTGTGTGTTGTCGGTGTGTGTGTGTGTGTGTTGTCGGTGTGTGTGTGTGTGTGTTGTCGGTGTGTGTGTGTGTGTGTGTCGGTGTGTGTGTGTGTTGTCGGTGTGTGTGTGTGTGTGTGTTGTCGGTGTGTGTGTGTGTGTTGTCGGTGTGTGTGTGTGTGTGTTGTCGGTGTGTGTGTGTGTTGTCGGTGTGTGTGTGTGTGTTGTCGGTGTGTGTGTGTGTGAGTGTTGTCGGTGTGTGTGTGTTGTCGGTGTGTGTGTGTGTGCTGTTTGTGTGTGTGTTGTCGGTGTGTGTGAGTGTGTGTTGTCGGTGTGTGTGTGTGTGTTGTCGGTGTGTGTGTGTGTGTGTTGTCGGTGTGTGTGTGTGTGTGTTGTCGGTGTGTGTGTGTGTGTTGTGTGTGTGTGTGTTGTCGGTGTGTGTGTGTGTTGTCGGTGTGTGTGTGTGTGTGTTGTCGGTGTGTGTGTGTGTTGTTGGTGTGTGTGTGTGTGTTGTGTGTGTGTGTGTTGTCGGTGTGTGTGTGTGTTGTCGGTGTGTGTGTGTGTGTGTGTTGTCGGTGTGTGTGTGTGTGTGTTGTCGGTGTGTGTGTGTGTGTGTTGTCGGTGTGTGTGTGTGTTGTCGGTGTGTGTGTGTGTGTGTTGTCGGTGTGTGTGTGAGTGTTGTCGGTGTGTGTGTGTTGTCGGTGTGTGTGTGTGTGTGTGTTGTGTGTGTGTTGTCGGTGTGTGTGAGTGTGTGTTGTCGGTGTGTGTGTGTGTGTTGTCGGTGTGTGTGTGTGTGTGTTGTCGGTGTGTGTGTGTGTGTGTTGTCGGTGTGTGTGTGTGTGTTGTGTGTGTGTGTGTTGTCGGTGTGTGTGTGTGTGTTGTCGATGTGTGTGTGTGTGTTGTCGGTGTGTGTGTGTGTGTGTTGTGTGTGTGTGTGTTGTCGGTGTGTGTGTGTGTGTGTGTTGTTGGTGTGTGTGTGTGTGTGTTGTGTGTGTGTGTGTTGTCGGTGTGTGTGTGTGTTGTCGGTGTGTGTGTGTGTGTGTGTGTTGTCGGTGTGTGTGTGTGTTGTCGGTGTGTGTGTGTGTGTATTGTCGGTGTGTGTGTGTGTGTGTTGTGTGTGTGTGTGTTGTCGGTGTGTGTGTGTGTGTGTGTTGTTGGTGTGTGTCTGTGTGTGTTGTGTGTGTGTGTGTTGTCAGTGTGTGTGTGTGTGTGTTGTCTGTCTGTGTGTGTGTGTGTGTTGTCGGTGTGTGTGTGTGTGTGTTGTCGGTGTGTGTGTGTGTGTTGTCGGTGTGTGTGTGTGTGTGTTGTCGGTGTGTGTGTGTGTGTGTTGTCGGTGTGTGTGTGTGTGTTGTGTGTGTGTGTGTTGTCGGTGTGTGTGTGTGTGTTGTCGATGTGTGTGTGTGTGTTGTCGGTGGTAGTGTGTGTGTGTTGTGTGTGTGTGTGTTGTCGGTGTGTGTGTGTGTGTGTTGTCGGTGTGTGTGTGTGTGTTGTCGATGTGTGTGTGTGTGTTGTCGGTGTGTGTGTGTGTGTGTTGTGTGTGTGTGTGTTGTCGGTGTGTGTGTGTGTGTGTGTTGTTGGTGTGTGTGTGTGTGTGTTTGTGTGTGTGTGTTGTCGGTGTGTGTGTGTGTTGTCGGTGTGTGTGTGTGTGTGTGTTGTCGGTGTGTGTGTGTGTGTGTGTTGTCGGTGTGTGTGTGTGTTGTCGGTGTGTGTGTGTGTTGTCGGTGTGTGTGTGTGTGTGTTGTCGGTGTGTGTGTGTGTGAGTGTTGTCGGTGTGTGTGTGTTGTCGGTGTGTGTGTGTGTGTGTGTGTTGTGTGTGTGTGTGTTGTCGCTGTGTGTGTGTGTTGTCGGTGTGTGTGTGTGTGTTGTTGTCGGTGTGTGTGTGTGTGTGTGTGTTGTCGGTGTGTGTGTGTGTTGTCGGTGTGTGTGTGTGTGTGTTGTCGGTGTGTGTGTGTTATCGGTGTGTGTGTGTTGTCGGTGTGTGTGTGTGTGTGTCTGTGTGTTGTCGGTGTGTGTGTGTGTGTGTTGTCGGTGTGTGTGTGTGTTGTCGGTGTGTGTGTGTTGTCGGTGTGTTGTTGGTGTGTTTGTGTGTGTGTTGTCGGTGTGTGTGTGTGTGTTGTCGGTATGTGTGTGTGTGTGTGTTGTGTGTGTGTGTTGTCGGTGTGTGTGTGTGTGTTGTCGGTGTGTGTGTTGTCGGTGTGTGTGTGTGTTGTCGGTGTGTGTGTGTGTTGTCGGTGTGTGTGTGTTGTCGGTGTGTGTGTGTTATCGGTGTGTGTGTGTGTGTGTTGTCGGTGTGTGTGTGTGTGTGTGTGTTGTCGGTGTGTGTGTGTGTTGTCGGTGTGTGTGTGTGTTGTCGGTGTGTGTGTGTTGTCGGTGTGTGTGTGTGTGTTGTCGGTGTGTTGTTAGTGTGTGTGTGTGTGTGTGTTGTCGGTGTGTGTGTGTGTGTGTTGTCGGTGTGTGTGTGTGTGTGTTGTCGGTGTGTGTGTGTGTCGGTGTGTGTGTGTGTTGTCGGTGTGTGTGTGTGTGTGTGTTGTCGGTGTGTGTGTGTGTGTTGTCGGTGTGTGTGTGTGTGTGTTGTCGGTGTGTGTGTGTGTGTTGTCGGTGTGTGTGTGTGTGTGTTGTCGGTGTGTGTGTGTGTGAGTGTTGTCGGTGTGTGTGTGTTGTCGGTGTGTGTGTGTGTGTGTGTTGTGTGTGTGTGTGTTGTCGGTGTGTGTGAGTGTGTGTTGTCGGTGTGTGTGTGTGTGTTGTCGGTGTGTGTGTGTGTTGTCGGTGTGTGTGTGTGTGAGTGTTGTCGGTGTGTGTGTGTTGTCGGTGTGTGTGTGTGTGTGTGTGTTGTGTGTGTGTGTGTTGTCGCTGTGTGTGTGTGTTGTCGGTGTGTGTGTGTGTGTGTTGTCGGTGTGTGTGTGTGTGTGTGTGTGTTGTCGGTGTGTGTGTGTGTTGTCGGTGTGTGTGTGTGTGTGTTGTCGGTGTGTGTGTGTGTGTGTTGTCGGTGTGTGTGTGTGTGTTGTGTGTGTGTGTGTTGTCGGTGTGTGTGTGTGTGTTGTCGATGTGTGTGTGTGTGTTGTCGGTGGTAGTGTGTGTGTGTTGTGTGTGTGTGTTGTTGGTGTGTGTGTGTGTGTTGTTGGTGTGTGTGTGTGTGTGTTGTGTGTGTGTGTGTTGTCGGTGTGTGTGTGTGTGTTGTCGATGTGTGTGTGTGTGTTGTCGGTGTGTGTGTGTGTTGTGTGTGTGTGTGTTGTCGGTGTGTGTGTGTGTGTGTGTTGTTGGTGTGTGTGTGTGTTTGTGTGTGTGTGTTGTCGGTGTGTGTGTGTGTTGTCGGTGTGTGTGTGTGTGTGTGTTGTCGGTGTGTGTGTGTGTGTGTGTTGTCGGTGTGTATGTGTGTGTGTGTTGTCGGTGTGTGTGTGTTTGTTGTCGGTGTGTGTGTGTGTGTGTGTGTGTGTGTGTGTTGTCGGTGTGTGTGTGTGTGTGTGTGTGTTTGTTGTCGGTGTGTGTGTGTGTGTGTGTGTGTTGTCGGTGTGTGTGTGTGTTGTCGGTGTGTGTGTGTGTGTTGTCTGTGTGTGTGTGTGTGTTGTCGGTGTGTGTGTGTGTGTGTGTGTTGTCGGTGTGTGTGTGTGTGTTGTCGATGTGTGTGTGTGTGTGTGTTGTCGGTGTGTGTGTGTGTGTGTGTGTTGTCGGTGTGTGTGTGTGTGTGTTGTCGGGTGTGTGTGTGTGTGTTGTCGGTGTGTGTGTGTTGTGTGTGTGTGTGTTGTCGGTGTGTGTGTGTGTGTGTGCTGTCGGTGTGTGTGTGTGTTGTCGGTGTGTGTGTGTGTGTGTGTGTGTGTGTGTCGGTGTGTGTGTGTGTGTGTTGTCGGTGTGTGTGTGTGTGTGTGTTGTCGGTGTGTGTGTGTGTGTGTTGTCGGTGTGTGTGTGTGTGTGTGTGTTGTCGGTGTGTGTGTGTGTGTTGTCGGTGTGTGTGTGTGTGTTGTCGGTGTGTGTGTGTGTGTTGCCGGTGTGTTTGTGTGTGTGTGTTGTCGGTGTGTGTGTGTGTCGGTGTGTGTGTGTGTGTTGTCGGTGTGTGTGTGTGTGTGTGTGTCGGTGTGTGTGTGTGTCTGTCGTGTGTGTGTGTGTGTGTTGTCGGTGTGTGTGTGTGTTGTCGGTGTGTGTGTGTGTGTTGTCGGTGTGTGTGTGTGTGTGTGTGTTGTCGGTGTGTGTGTGTGTGTGTTGTCGGTGTGTGTGTGTGTGTTGTCGTGTGTGTGTGTGTGTGTTGTCGGTGTGTTTGTGTGTGTTGTCGGTGTGTGTGTGTGTGTTGTCGGTGTGTGTGTGTGTGTTGTCGGTTTGTGTGTGTGTGTGTTGTCGGTGTGTGTGTGTGTTGTCGGTTTGTGTGTGTGTTGTGTGTGTGTGTGTTGTCGGTGTGTGTGTGTGTGTGTTGTCGGTGTGTGTGTGTGTGTTTGTTGTCGGTGTGTGTGTGTGTTGTCGGTGTGTGTGTGTGTGTGTGTGTGTGTTGTCGGTGTGTGTGTGTGTGTGTTGTCGGTGTGTGTGTGTGTGTGTGTGTGTTGTCGGTGTGTGTGTGTGTGTTGTCGGTGTGTGTTTGTGTGTGTTGCCGGTGTGTTTGTGTGTGTGTGTTGTCGGTGTGTGTGTGTTGTCGGTGTGTGTGTGTGTGTGTTGTCGGTGTGTGTGTGTGTGTTGTGTGTGTGTGTGTTGTCGGTGTGTGTGTGTGTGTGTTGTCGGTTTGTGTGTGTGTGTGTTGTCGGTGTGTGTGTGTGTGTTGTCGGTGTGTGTGTGTGTGTGTGTGTTGTCGGTGTGTGTGTGTGTGTGTTGTCGGTGTGTGTGTGTGTGTGTTGTGTGTGTGTCTGTGTGTTGTCGGTGTGTTTGTGTGTGTTGTCGGTGTGTGTGTGTGTATTGTGTGTGTGTGTGTTGTCGGTGTGTGTCTGTGTGTTGTCGGTGTGTGTGTGTGTGTGTTGTCGGTGTGTGTGTGTGTTGTCGGTGTGTGTGTGTTGTCGGTGTGTTGTTGGTGTGTTTGTGTGTGTGTTGTCGGTGTGTGTGTGTGTGTTGTCGGTATGTGTGTGTGTGTGTGTTGTGTGTGTGTGTTGTCGGTGTGTGTGTGTGTGTTGTCGGTGTGTGTGTGTGTGTTGTCGGTGTGTGTGTGTGTTGTCGGTGTGTGTGTGTGTTGTCGGTGTGTGTGTGTTGTCGGTGTGTGTGTGTTATCGGTGTGTGTGTGTGTGTGTTGTCGGTGTATGTGTGTGTGTGTGTTTGTGTTGTCGGTGTGTGTGTGTGTTGTCGGTGTGTGTGTGTGTTGTCGGTGTGTGTGTGTTGTCGGTGTGTGTGTGTGTGTTGTCGGTGTGTTGTTAGTGTGTGTGTGTGTGTGTGTTGTCGGTGTGTGTGTGTGTGTGTTGTCGGTGTGTGTGTGTGTGTGTTGTCGGTGTGTGTGTGTGTCGGTGTGTGTGTGTGTTGTCGGTGTGTGTGTGTGTGTGTGTTGTCGGTGTGTGTGTGTGTGTTGTCGGTGTGTGTGTGTGTGTGTTGTCGGTGTGTGTGTGTGTGTTGTCGGTGTGTGTGTGTGTGTGTTGTCGGTGTGTGTGTGTTGTCGGTGTGTTGTTGGTGTGTTTGTGTGTGTGTTGTCGGTGTGTGTGTGTGTGTTGTCGGTATGTGTGTGTGTGTGTGTTGTGTGTGTGTGTTGTCGGTGTGTGTGTGTGTGTTGTCGGTGTGTGTGTGTGTGTTGTCGGTGTGTGTGTGTGTTGTCGGTGTGTGTGTGTGTTGTCGGTGTGTGTGTGTTGTCGGTGTGTGTGTGTTATCGGTGTGTGTGTGTGTGTGTTGTCGGTGTATGTGTGTGTGTGTTTGTGTTGTCGGTGTGTGTGTGTGTTGTCGGTGTGTGTGTGTGTTGTCGGTGTGTGTGTGTTGTCGGTGTGTGTGTGTGTGTTGTCGGTGTGTTGTTAGTGTGTGTGTGTGTGTGTGTTGTCGGTGTGTGTGTGTGTGTGTTGTCGGTGTGTGTGTGTGTGTGTTGTCGGTGTGTGTGTGTGTCGGTGTGTGTGTGTGTTGTCGGTGTGTGTGTGTGTGTTGTCGGTGTGTGTGTGTGTTGTCGGTGTGTGTGTGTGTTGTCGGTGTGTGTGTGTTGTCGGTGTGTGTGTGTTATCGGTGTGTGTGTGTGTGTGTTGTCGGTGTGTGTGTGTGTGTGTGTGTTGTCGGTGTGTGTGTGTGTTGTCGGTGTGTGTGTGTGTTGTCGGTGTGTGTGTGTTGTCGGTGTGTGTGTGTGTGTTGTCGGTGTGTTGTTAGTGTGTGTGTGTGTGTGTGTTGTCGGTGTGTGTGTGTGTGTGTTGTCGGTGTGTGTGTGTGTGTGTTGTCGGTGTGTGTGTGTGTCGGTGTGTGTGTGTGTTGTCGGTGTGTGTGTGTGTGTGTGTTGTCGGTATGTGTGTGTGTGTTGTCGCTGTGTGTGTGTGTGTGTTATCGGTGTGTGTGTGTGTGTGTTGTCGGTGTGTGTGTGTGTGTGTGTGTTGTCGGTATGTGTGTGTGTGTTGTCGGTGTGTGTGTGTGTGTGTTGTCGGTGTGTGTGTGTTGTCGGTGTGTGTGTGTGTGTGTTGTCGGTGTGTTGTTAGTGTGTGTGTGTGTGTGTGTTGTCGGTGTGTGTGTGTGTGTGTTGTCGGTGTGTGTGTGTG
Source organism: Salmo salar (assembly GCF_965601325.2). Classification (NCBI taxonomy): domain Eukaryota; kingdom Metazoa; phylum Chordata; class Actinopteri; order Salmoniformes; family Salmonidae; genus Salmo; species Salmo salar. The sequence continues at coordinate 7,231 of NW_027675706.1, forward strand.
TGTGTTGTCGGTGTGTGTGTGTGTTGTCGGTGTGTGTGTGTGTGTGTGTTGTCGGTGTGTGTGTGTGTGTTGTTGGTGTGTGTGTGTGTGTGTTGTGTGTGTGTGTGTTGTCGGTGTGTGTGTGTGTTGTCGGTGTGTGTGTGTGTGTGTGTTGTCGGTGTGTTTGTGTGTGTGTTGTCGGTGTGTGTGTGTGTGTGTTGTCGGTGTGTGTGTGTGTTGTCGGTGTGTGTGTGTGTGTTGTCGGTGTGTTTGTGTGTTAGTGTTGTCGGTCTGTGTGTGTTGTCGGTGTGTGTGTGTGTGTGTGTTGTGTGTGTGTGTTGTCGGTGTGTGTGAGTGTGTGTTGTCGGTGTGTGTGTGTGTGTTGTCGGTGTGTGTGTGTGTGTGTTGTCGGTGTGTGTGTGTGTGTGTGTGTTGTGTGTGTGTGTGTTGTCGGTGTGTGTGTGTGTGTTGTCGATGTGTGTGTGTGTGTTGTCGGTGTGTGTGTGTGTGTGTTGTGTGTGTATGTGTTGTCGGTGTGTGTGTGTTTGTGTGTTGTTGGTGTGTGTGTGTGTGTGTTGTGTGTGTGTGTGTTGTCGGTGTGTGTGTGTGTGTGTTGTCGGTGTGTGTGTGTGTTGTCGGTGTGTGTGTGTGTTGTCGGTGTGTGTGTGTGTGTGTTGTCGGTGTGTGTGTGTGTGAGTGTTGTCGGTGTGTGTGTGTTGTCGGTGTGTGTGTGTGTTGTGTGTGTGTGTGTTGTCGCTGTGTGTGTGTGTTGTCGGTGTGTGTGTGTGTGTTGTCGGTGTGTGTGTGTGTGGGTGTGTGTGTTGTCGGTGTGTGTGTGTGTTGTCGGTGTGTGTGTGTGTGTGTGTTGTCGGTGTGTGTGTGTTATCGGTGTGTGTGTGTGTGTGTGTTGTCGGTGTGTGTGTGTGTGTCTGTGTGTTGTCGGTGTGTGTGTGTGTGTGTTGTCGGTGTGTGTGTGTTGTCGGTGTGTGTGTGTGTGTTGTCGGTGTGTTGTTGGTGTGTGTGTGTGTGTGTTGTCGGTGTGTGTGTGTGTTGTCGGTGTGTGTGTGTGTGTTGTGTGTGTGTGTGTTGTCGGTGTGTGTGTGTGTGTGTTGTCGGTGTGTGTGTGTGTGTTGTCGGTGTGTGTGTGTGTGTGTTGTCGGTGTGTGTGTGTGTGTTGTGTGTGTGTGTTGTCGGTGTGTGTGTGTGTGTGTGTTGTCGGTGTGTGTGTGTTGTCGGTGTGTGTGTGTGTGTTGTCGGTGTGTGTGTGTGTGTGTTGTCGGTGTGTGTGTGTGTGTGTGTTGTCGGTATGTGTGTGTGTGTTGTGTGTGTGTGTGTTGTCGGTGTGTGTGTGTGTGTTGTCGATGTGTGTGTGTGTGTGTTGTCGGTGTGTGTGTGTGTGTGTTGTGTGTGTGTGTGTTGTCGGTGTGTGTGTGTTTGTTGTTGGTGTGTGTGTGTGTGTGTTGTGTGTGTGTGTGTTGTCAGTGTGTGTGTGTGTGTGTTGTCTGTCTGTGTGTGTGTGTGTGTTGTCGGTGTGTGTGTGTGTGTGTTGTCGGTGTGTGTGTGTGTGTTGTCGGTGTGTGTGTGTGTTGTCGGTGTGTGTGTGTGTGTGTGTTGTCGGTGTGTGTGTGTGTGTGAGTGTTGTCGGTGTGTGTGTGTTGTCGGTGTGTGTGTGTGTGTGTGTGTGTGTGTGTGTTGTCGGTGTGTGTGTGTGTTGTCGGTGTGTGTGTGTGTGTTGTCGGTGTGTGTGTGTGTGTGTGTGTTGTCGGTGTGTGTGTGTGTTGTCGGTGTGTGTGTGTGTGTGTTGTCGGTGTGTGTGTGTTATCGGTGTGTGTGTGTGTGTGTTGTCGGTGTGTGTGTGTGTGTGTTGTCGGTGTGTGTGTGTGTGTTGTCGGTGTGTGTGTGTGTGTGTTGTTGGTGTGTGTGTGTTGTCGGTGTGTGTGTGTGTGTGTTGTCGGTGTGTTGTTAGTGTGTGTGTGTGTGTGTGTTGTCGGTGTGTGTGTGTGTGTGTTGTCGGTGTGTGTGTGTTATCGGTGTGTGTGTGTGTGTGTGTTGTCGGTGTGTGTGTGTGTGTCTGTGTGTTGTCGGTGTGTGTGTGTGTGTGTTGTCGGTGTGTGTGTGTTGTCGGTGTGTGTGTGTGTGTTGTCGGTGTGTTGTTGGTGTGTGTGTGTGTGTGTTGTCGGTGTGTGTGTGTGTGTTGTCGGTGTGTTGTTGGTGTGTGTGTGTGTGTGTTGTCGGTGTGTGTGTGTGTTGTCGGTGTGTGTGTGTGTGTTGTGTGTGTGTGTGTTGTCGGTGTGTGTGTGTGTGTGTTGTCGGTGTGTGTGTGTGTGTTGTCGGTGTGTGTGTGTGTGTGTTGTCGGTGTGTGTGTGTGTGTTGTGTGTGTGTGTTGTCGGTGTGTGTGTGTGTGTGTGTTGTCGGTGTGTGTGTGTTGTCGGTGTGTGTGTGTGTGTTGTCGGTGTGTGTGTGTGTGTGTTGTCGGTGTGTGTGTGTGTGTGTGTTGTCGGTATGTGTGTGTGTGTTGTGTGTGTGTGTGTTGTCGGTGTGTGTGTGTGTGTTGTCGATGTGTGTGTGTGTGTGTTGTCGGTGTGTGTGTGTGTGTGTTGTGTGTGTGTGTGTTGTCGGTGTGTGTGTGTTTGTTGTTGGTGTGTGTGTGTGTGTGTTGTGTGTGTGTGTGTTGTCAGTGTGTGTGTGTGTGTGTTGTCTGTCTGTGTGTGTGTGTGTGTTGTCGGTGTGTGTGTGTGTGTGTTGTCGGTGTGTGTGTGTGTGTTGTCGGTGTGTGTGTGTGTTGTCGGTGTGTGTGTGTGTGTGTGTTGTCGGTGTGTGTGTGTGTGTGAGTGTTGTCGGTGTGTGTGTGTTGTCGGTGTGTGTGTGTGTGTGTGTGTGTGTGTGTGTTGTCGGTGTGTGTGTGTGTTGTCGGTGTGTGTGTGTGTGTTGTCGGTGTGTGTGTGTGTGTGTGTGTTGTCGGTGTGTGTGTGTGTTGTCGGTGTGTGTGTGTGTGTGTTGTCGGTGTGTGTGTGTTATCGGTGTGTGTGTGTGTGTGTTGTCGGTGTGTGTGTGTGTGTGTTGTCGGTGTGTGTGTGTGTGTTGTCGGTGTGTGTGTGTGTGTGTTGTTGGTGTGTGTGTGTTGTCGGTGTGTGTGTGTGTGTGTTGTCGGTGTGTTGTTAGTGTGTGTGTGTGTGTGTGTTGTCGGTGTGTGTGTGTGTGTGTTGTCGGTGTGTGTGTGTTATCGGTGTGTGTGTGTGTGTGTGTTGTCGGTGTGTGTGTGTGTGTCTGTGTGTTGTCGGTGTGTGTGTGTGTGTGTTGTCGGTGTGTGTGTGTTGTCGGTGTGTGTGTGTGTGTTGTCGGTGTGTTGTTGGTGTGTGTGTGTGTGTGTTGTCGGTGTGTGTGTGTGTGTTGTCGGTGTGTGTGTGTGTGTTGTGTGTGTGTGTGTTGTCGGTGTGTGTGTGTGTGTGTTGTCGGTGTGTGTGTGTCTGTTGTCGGTGTGTGTGTGTGTGTGTTGTCGGTGTGTGTGTGTGTGTCGTGTGTGTGTGTGTGTTGTCGGTGTCGTGTGTGTGTGTGTGTGTGTCGGTGTGTGGTGTGTTGTCGGTGTGTGTGTGTTGTCGGTGTGTGTGTGTTGTCGGTGTGTGTGTGTGTGTTGTCGGTGTGTGTGTGTGTGTTGTCGGTGTGTGTGTGTGTGTGTGTTGTCGGTATGTGTGTGTGTGTTGTGTGTGTGTGTGTTGTCGGTGTGTGTGTGTGTGTTGTCGATGTGTGTGTGTGTGTGTTGTCGGTGTGTGTGTGTGTGTGTTGTCGTGTGTGTGTGTTGTCGGTGTGTGTGTGTGTGTGTGTGTTGTTGGTGTGTGTGTGTGTGTGTTGTGTGTGTGTGTGTTGTCAGTGTGTGTGTGTGTGTGTTGTCTGTCTGTGTGTGTGTGTGTGTTGTCGGTGTGTGTGTGTGTTGTTGGTGTGTGTGTGTGTGTGTGTTGTCGGTGTGTGTGTGTGTGAGTGTTGTCGGTGTGTGTGTGTTGTCGGTGTGTGTGTGTGTGTGTGTGTGTGTGTGTTGTCGGTGTGTGTGTGTGTTGTCGGTGTGTGTGTGTGTCTTGTCGGTGTGTGTGTGTGTGTGTGTGTGTGTGTTGTCGGTGTGTGTGTGTGTTGTCGGTGTGTGTGTGTGTGTGTTGTCGGTGTGTGTGTGTTATCGGTGTGTGTGTGTGTGTGTTGTCGGTGTGTGTGTGTGTGTGTTGTCGGTGTGTGTGTGTGTGTTGTCGGTGTGTGTGTGTGTGTGTTGTCGGTGTGTGTGTGTTGTCGGTGTGTGTGTGTGTGTTGTCGGTGTGTTGTTAGTGTGTGTGTGTGTGTGTGTTGTCGGTGTGTGTGTGTGTGTGTTGTCGGTGTGTGTGTGTGTGTGTTGTCGGTGTGTGTGTGTGTGTTGTGTGTGTGTGTGTTGTCGGTGTGTGTGTGTGTTGTCGGTGTGTGTGTGTGTGTGTGTTGTGTGTGTGTGTTGTCGGTGTGTGTGAGTGTGTGTTGTCGGTGTGTGTGTGTGTGTTGTCGGTGTGTGTGTGTGTGTGTTGTCGGTGTGTGTGTGTGTGTGTGTGTTGTGTGTGTGTGTGTTGTCGGTGTGTGTGTGTGTGTTGTCGATGTGTGTGTGTGTGTTGTCGGTGTGTGTGTGTGTGTGTTGTGTGTGTATGTGTTGTCGGTGTGTGTGTGTTTGTGTGTTGTTGGTGTGTGTGTGTGTGTGTTGTGTGTGTGTGTGTGTTGTCGGTGTGTGTGTGTGTGTGTTGTCGGTGTGTGTGTGTGTTGTCGGTGTGTGTGTGTGTTGTCGGTGTGTGTGTGTGTGTGTTGTCGGTGTGTGTGTGTGTGAGTGTTGTCGGTGTGTGTGTGTTGTCGGTGTGTGTGTGTGTTGTGTGTGTGTGTGTTGTCGCTGTGTGTGTGTGTTGTCGGTGTGTGTGTGTGTGTTGTCGGTGTGTGTGTGTGTGGGTGTGTGTGTTGTCGGTGTGTGTGTGTGTTGTCGGTGTGTGTGTGTGTGTGTGTTGTCGGTGTGTGTGTGTTATCGGTGTGTGTGTGTGTGTGTGTTGTCGGTGTGTGTGTGTGTGTCTGTGTGTTGTCGGTGTGTGTGTGTGTGTGTTGTCGGTGTGTGTGTGTTGTCGGTGTGTGTGTGTGTGTTGTCGGTGTGTTGTTGGTGTGTGTGTGTGTGTGTTGTCGGTGTGTGTGTGTGTTGTCGGTGTGTGTGTGTGTGTTGTGTGTGTGTGTGTTGTCGGTGTGTGTGTGTGTGTGTTGTCGGTGTGTGTGTGTGTGTTGTCGGTGTGTGTGTGTGTGTGTTGTCGGTGTGTGTGTGTGTGTTGTGTGTGTGTGTTGTCGGTGTGTGTGTGTGTGTGTGTTGTCGGTGTGTGTGTGTTGTCGGTGTGTGTGTGTGTGTTGTCGGTGTGTGTGTGTGTGTGTTGTCGGTGTGTGTGTGTGTGTTGTCGGTATGTGTGTGTGTGTTGTGTGTGTGTGTGTTGTCGGTGTGTGTGTGTGTGTTGTCGATGTGTGTGTGTGTGTGTTGTCGGTGTGTGTGTGTGTGTGTTGTGTGTGTGTGTGTTGTCGGTGTGTGTGTGTTTGTTGTTGGTGTGTGTGTGTGTGTGTTGTGTGTGTGTGTGTTGTCAGTGTGTGTGTGTGTGTGTTGTCTGTCTGTGTGTGTGTGTGTGTTGTCGGTGTGTGTGTGTGTGTGTTGTCGGTGTGTGTGTGTGTGTTGTCGGTGTGTGTGTGTGTTGTCGGTGTGTGTGTGTGTGTGTGTTGTCGGTGTGTGTGTGTGTGTGAGTGTTGTCGGTGTGTGTGTGTTGTCGGTGTGTGTGTGTGTGTGTGTGTGTGTGTGTGTTGTCGGTGTGTGTGTGTGTTGTCGGTGTGTGTGTGTGTGTTGTCGGTGTGTGTGTGTGTGTGTGTGTTGTCGGTGTGTGTGTGTGTTGTCGGTGTGTGTGTGTGTGTGTTGTCGGTGTGTGTGTGTTATCGGTGTGTGTGTGTGTGTGTTGTCGGTGTGTGTGTGTGTGTGTTGTCGGTGTGTGTGTGTGTGTTGTCGGTGTGTGTGTGTGTGTGTTGTTGGTGTGTGTGTGTTGTCGGTGTGTGTGTGTGTGTGTTGTCGGTGTGTTGTTAGTGTGTGTGTGTGTGTGTGTTGTCGGTGTGTGTGTGTGTGTGTTGTCGGTGTGTGTGTGTTATCGGTGTGTGTGTGTGTGTGTGTTGTCGGTGTGTGTGTGTGTGTCTGTGTGTTGTCGGTGTGTGTGTGTGTGTGTTGTCGGTGTGTGTGTGTTGTCGGTGTGTGTTTGTGTGTTGTCGGTGTGTTGTTGGTGTGTGTGTGTGTGTGTTGTCGGTGTGTGTGTGTGTGTTGTCGGTGTGTGTGTGTGTGTTGTGTGTGTGTGTGTTGTCGGTGTGTGTGTGTGTGTGTTGTCGGTGTGTGTGTGTCTGTTGTCGGTGTGTGTGTGTGTGTGTTGTCGGTGTGTGTGTGTGTGTGTGTTGTGTGTGTGTGTTGTCGGTGTGTGTGTGTGTGTGTGTTGTCGGTGTGTGTGTGTTGTCGGTGTGTGTGTGTTGTCGGTGTGTGTGTGTGTGTTGTCGGTGTGTGTGTGTGTGTTGTCGGTGTGTGTGTGTGTGTGTGTTGTCGGTATGTGTGTGTGTGTTGTGTGTGTGTGTGTTGTCGGTGTGTGTGTGTGTGTTGTCGATGTGTGTGTGTGTGTGTTGTCGGTGTGTGTGTGTGTGTGTTGTGTGTGTGTGTGTTGTCGGTGTGTGTGTGTGTGTGTGTGTTGTTGGTGTGTGTGTGTGTGTGTTGTGTGTGTGTGTGTTGTCAGTGTGTGTGTGTGTGTGTTGTCTGTCTGTGTGTGTGTGTGTGTTGTCGGTGTGTGTGTGTGTTGTTGGTGTGTGTGTGTGTGTGTGTTGTCGGTGTGTGTGTGTGTGAGTGTTGTCGGTGTGTGTGTGTTGTCGGTGTGTGTGTGTGTGTGTGTGTGTGTGTGTTGTCGGTGTGTGTGTGTGTTGTCGGTGTGTGTGTGTGTCTTGTCGGTGTGTGTGTGTGTGTGTGTGTGTGTGTTGTCGGTGTGTGTGTGTGTTGTCGGTGTGTGTGTGTGTGTGTTGTCGGTGTGTGTGTGTTATCGGTGTGTGTGTGTGTGTGTTGTCGGTGTGTGTGTGTGTGTGTTGTCGGTGTGTGTGTGTGTGTTGTCGGTGTGTGTGTGTGTGTGTTGTCGGTGTGTGTGTGTTGTCGGTGTGTGTGTGTGTGTTGTCGGTGTGTTGTTAGTGTGTGTGTGTGTGTGTGTTGTCGGTGTGTGTGTGTGTGTGTTGTCGGTGTGTGTGTGTGTGTGTTGTCGGTGTGTGTGTGTGTGTTGTGTGTGTGTGTGTTGTCGGTGTGTGTGTGTGTTGTCGGTGTGTGTGTGTGTGTGTGTGTTGTCGGTGTGTGTGTGTGTGTGTGTTGTTGGTGTGTGTGTGTGTGTTGTGTGTGTGTGTTGTCGGTGTGTGTGTGTGTTGTCGGTGTGTGTGTGTGTGTGTGTTGTCGGTGTGTGTGTGTGTGTGTGTTGTCGGTGTGTGTGTGTGTGTGTTGTCGGTGTGTGTGTGTGTTGTCGGTGTGTGTTTGTGTGTGTTGTCGGTGTGTGTGTGTGAGTGTTGTCGGTGTGTGTGTGTTGTCGGTGTTTGTGTGTGTGTGTGTGTTGTGTGTGTGTGTGTTGTCGGTGTGTGTGTGTGTGTGTTGTCGGTGTGTGTGTGTGTGTGTGTGTTGTTGGTGTGTGTGTGTGTTGTCGGTGTGTGTGTGTGTGTGTTGTCGGTGTGTGTGTGTTATCGGTGTGTGTGTGTGTGTTGTCGGTGTGTGTGTGTGTGTGTCTGTGTGTTGTCGGTGTGTGTGTGTGTGTGTTGTCGGTGTGTGTGTGTTGTCGGTGTGTGTGTGTGTGTTGTCGGTGTGTTGTTGGTGTGTGTGTGTGTGTGTTGTCGGTGTGTGTGTGTGTGTTGTCGGTATGTGTGTGTGTGTGTTGTGTGTGTGTGTTGTCGGTGTGTGTGTGTGTGTGTTGTCGGTGTGTGTGTGTGTGTTGTCGGTGTGTGTGTGTGTTGTCGGTGTGTGTGTGTGTGTGTTGTCGGTGTGTGTGTGTTGTCGGTGTGTGTGTGTTATCGGTGTGTGTGTGTGTGTGTTGTCGGTGTGTGTATGTGTGTGTGTGTTGTCGGTGTGTGTGTGTGTTGTCCGTGTGTGTGTGTGTTTGTTGTCGGTGTGTGTGTGTTGTCGGTGTGTGTGTGTGTGTTGTCGGTGTGTTGTTAGTGTGTGTGTGTGTGTGTGTGTTGTCGGTGTGTGTGTGTGTGCTGTTTGTGTGTGTGTTGTCGGTGTGTGTGAGTGTGTGTTGTCGGTGTGTGTGTGTGTGTTGTCGGTGTGTGTGTGTGTGTGTTGTCGGTGTGTGTGTGTGTGTGTTGTCGGTGTGTGTGTGTGTGTTGTCGGTGTGTGTGTGTGTGTCGGTGTGTGTGTGTGTTGTCGGTGTGTGTGTGTGTGTGTTGTCGGTGTGTGTGTGTGTTGTTGTGTGTGTGTGTGTGTGTTGTGTGTGTGTGTGTTGTCGGTGTGTGTGTGTGTGTGTCGGTGTGTGTGTGTGTGTGTGTTGTCGGTGTGTGTGTGTGTGTGTTGTCGGTGTGTGTGTGTGTGTGTTGTCGGTGTGTGTGTGTGTTGTCGGTGTGTGTGTGTGTGTGTTGTCGGTGTGTGTGTGTGTGAGTGTTGTCGGTGTGTGTGTGTTGTCGGTGTGTGTGTGTGTGTGTGTGTGTGTGTGTGTTGTCGGTGTGTGTGAGTGTGTGTTGTCGGTGTGTGTGTGTGTGTTGTCGGTGTGTGTGTGTGTGTGTTGTCGGTGTGTGTGTGTGTGTGTTGTCGGTGTGTGTGTGTGTGTTGTGTGTGTGTGTGTTGTCGGTGTGTGTGTGTGTGTTGTCGATGTGTGTGTGTGTGTTGTCGGTGTGTGTGTGTGTGTGTTGTGTGTGTGTGTGTTGTCGGTGTGTGTGTGTGTGTGTGTTGTTGGTGTGTGTGTGTGTGTGTTGTGTGTGTGTGTGTTGTCGGTGTGTGTGTGTGTTGTCGGTGTGTGTGTGTGTGTGTGTGTGTCGGTGTGTGTGTGTGTTGTCGGTGTGTGTGTGTGTGTATTGTCGGTGTGTGTGTGTGTGTGTTGTGTGTGTGTGTGTTGTCGGTGTGTGTGTGTGTGTGTGTTGTTGGTGTGTGTCTGTGTGTGTTGTGTGTGTGTGTGTTGTCAGTGTGTGTGTGTGTGTGTTGTCTGTCTGTGTGTGTGTGTGTGTTGTCGGTGTGTGTGTGTGTGTGTTGTCGGTGTGTGTGTGTGTGTTGTCGGTGTGTGTGTGTGTGTGTTGTCGGTGTGTGTGTGTGTGTGTTGTCGGTGTGTGTGTGTGTGTTGTGTGTGTGTGTGTTGTCGGTGTGTGTGTGTGTGTTGTCGATGTGTGTGTGTGTGTTGTCGGTGGTAGTGTGTGTGTGTTGTGTGTGTGTGTGTTGTCGGTGTGTGTGTGTGTGTGTTGTCGGTGTGTGTGTGTGTGTTGTCGATGTGTGTGTGTGTGTTGTCGTGTGTGTGTGTGTGTGTGTGTGTGTGTGTGTTGTCGGTGTGTGTGTGTGTGTGTGTTGTTGGTGTGTGTGTGTGTGTGTGTGTGTGTGTGTGTTGTCGGTGTGTGTGTGTGTTGTCGGTGTGTGTGTGTGTGTGTTGTCGGTGTGTGTGTGTGTGTGTGTTGTCGGTGTGTGTGTGTGTTGTCGGTGTGTGTGTGTGTTGTCGGTGTGTGTGTGTGTGTGTTGTCGGTGTGTGTGTGTGTGAGTGTTGTCGGTGTGTGTGTGTTGTCGGTGTGTGTGTGTGTGTGTGTGTTGTGTGTGTGTGTGTTGTCGCTGTGTGTGTGTGTTGTCGGTGTGTGTGTGTGTGTGTGTTGTCGGTGTGTGTGTGTGTGTGTGTGTTGTCGGTGTGTGTGTGTGTTGTCGGTGTGTGTGTGTGTGTGTTGTCGGTGTGTGTGTGTTATCGGTGTGTGTGTGTTGTCGGTGTGTATGTGTGTGTGTCTGTGTGTTGTCGGTGTGTGTGTGTGTGTGTTGTCGGTGTGTGTGTGTGTTGTCGGTGTGTGTGTGTTGTCGGTGTGTGTGGTGTGTTTGTGTGTGTGTTGTCGGTGTGTGTGTGTGTGTTGTCGGTATGTGTGTGTGTGTGTGTTGTGTGTGTGTGTTGTCGGTGTGTGTGTGTGTGTTGTCGGTGTGTGTGTGTGTGTTGTCGGTGTGTGTGTGTGTTGTCGGTGTGTGTGTGTGTTGTCGGTGTGTGTGTGTTGTCGGTGTGTGTGTGTTATCGGTGTGTGTGTGTGTGTGTTGTCGGTGTGTGTGTGTGTGTGTGTGTTGTCGGTGTGTGTGTGTGTTGTCGGTGTGTGTGTGTGTTGTCGGTGTGTGTGTGTTGTCGGTGTGTGTGTGTGTGTTGTCGGTGTGTTGTTAGTGTGTGTGTGTGTGTGTGTTGTCGGTGTGTGTGTGTGTGTGTTGTCGGTGTGTGTGTGTGTGTGTTGTCGGTGTGTGTGTGTGTCGGTGTGTGTGTGTGTTGTCGTGTGTGTGTGTGTGTGTGTGTTGTCGGTGTGTGTGTGTGTGTTGTCGGTGTGTGTGTGTGTGTGTTGTCGGTGTGTGTGTGTGTGTTGTCGGTGTGTGTGTGTGTGTGTTGTCGGTGTGTGTGTGTGTGTTGTCGGTGTGTGTGTGTGTGTTGTCGGTGTGTGTGTGTGTGAGTGTTGTCGGTGTGTGTGTGTTGTCGGTGTGTGTGTGTGTGTGTGTTGTGTGTGTGTGTGTTGTCGGTGTGTGTGAGTGTGTGTTGTCGGTGTGTGTGTGTGTGTTGTCGGTGTGTGTGTGTGTTGTCGGTGTGTGTGTGTGTGAGTGTTGTCGGTGTGTGTGTGTTGTCGGTGTGTGTGTGTGTGTGTGTGTTGTGTGTGTGTGTGTTGTCGCTGTGTGTGTGTGTTGTCGGTGTGTGTGTGTGTGTGTTGTCGGTGTGTGTGTGTGTGTGTGTGTGTGTGTCGTGTGTGTGTGTGTGTTGTCGGTGTGTGTGTGTGTGTGTTGTCGGTGTGTGTGTGTGTGTGTTGTCGGTGTGTGTGTGTGTGTTGTGTGTGTGTGTGTTGTCGGTGTGTGTGTGTGTGTTGTCGATGTGTGTGTGTGTGTGTTGTCGGTGGTGTGTGTGTGTGTTGTGTGTGTGTGTTGTCGGTGTGTGTGTGTGTGTGTTGTTGGTGTGTGTGTGTGTGTGTTGTGTGTGTGTGTGTTGTCGGTGTGTGTGTGTGTGTTGTCGATGTGTGTGTGTGTGTTGTCGGTGTGTGTGTGTGTGTTGTGTGTGTGTGTGTTGTCGGTGTGTGTGTGTGTGTGTGTTGTTGGTGTGTGTGTGTGTTTGTGTGTGTGTGTTGTCGGTGTGTGTGTGTGTTGTCGGTGTGTGTGTGTGTGTGTGTTGTCGGTGTGTGTGTGTGTGTGTGTTGTCGGTGTGTATGTGTGTGTGTGTTGTCGGTGTGTGTGTGTTTGTTGTCGGTGTGTGTGTGTGTGTGTGTGTGTGTGTTGTCGGTGTGTGTGTGTGTGTGTGTGTGTTGTTGTCGGTGTGTGTGTGTGTGTGTGTGTTGTCGGTGTGTGTGTGTGTGTTGTCGGTGTGTGTGTGTGTGTTGTCTGTGTGTGTGTGTGTGTTGTCGGTGTGTGTGTGTGTGTGTTGTCGGTGTGTGTGTGTGTGTTGTCGTGTGTGTGTGTGTGTGTGTGTGTGTCGTGTGTGTGTGTGTGTGTGTGTGTTGTCGGTGTGTGTGTGTGTGTGTTGTCGGGTGTGTGTGTGTGTGTTGTCGGTGTGTGTGTGTTGTGTGTGTGTGTGTTGTCGGTGTGTGTGTGTGTTGTCGGTGTGTGTGTGTGTGTTGTCTGTGTGTGTGTGTGTGTTGTCGGTGTGTGTGTGTGTGTGTGTTGTCGGTGTGTGTGTGTGTGTGTCGTGTGTGTGTGTGTGTGTGTTGTCGTGTGGTGTGTGTGTGTGTGTGTTGTCGGTGTGTGTGTGTGTGTGTTGTCGGGTGTGTGTGTGTGTGTTGTCGGTGTGTGTGTGTGTGTGTGTGTGTGTGTTGTCGGTGTGTGTGTGTGTGTGTTGTCGGTGTGTGTGTGTGTTGTCGTGTGTGTGTGTGTGTGTGTGTGTGTGTGTTGTCGGTGTGTGTGTGTGTGTTGTCGGTGTGTGTGTGTGTGTGTGTTGTCGGTGTGTGTGTGTGTGTGTTGTCGGTGTGTGTGTGTGTGTGTGTGTTGTCGGTGTGTGTGTGTGTGTTGTCGGTGTGTGTGTGTGTGTTGTCGGTGTGTGTGTGTGTGTTGTCGGTGTGTGTGTGTGTGTGTGTTGTCGGTGTGTGTGTGTGTGTCGGTGTGTGTGTGTGTGTTGTCGGTGTGTGTGTGTGTGTGTTGTGTGTGTGTGTGTTGTCGGTGTGTGTGTGTGTGTGTGTTGTCGGTGTGTGTGTGTGTGTGTCGGTGTGTGTGTGTGTGTGTGTGTCGGTGTGTGTGTGTGTGTGTGTGTTGTCGGTGTGTGTGTGTGTGTGTTGTCGGTGTGTGTGTGTGTGTTGTCGGTGTGTGTGTGTGTGTGTTGTCGGTGTGTGTGTGTGTGTGTTGTCGGTGTGTGTGTGTGTGTTGTGTGTGTGTGTGTTGTCGGTGTGTGTGTGTGTGTTGTCGGTGTGTGTGTGTGTGTTGTCGGTGTGTGTGTGTGTGTGTTGTCGGTGTGTGTGTGTGTTGTCGGTGTGTGTGTGTGTGTGTTGTGTGTGTGTGTGTTGTCGGTGTGTGTGTGTGTGTGTTGTCGGTGTGTGTGTGTGTGTTGTGTGTGTGTGTGTGTGTTGTCGGTGTGTGTGTGTGTGTGTGTGTGTGTGGTCGTGTGTGTGTGTGTGTGTTGTGTGTGTGTGTTGTCGGTGTGTGTGTGTGTTGTCGGTGTGTGTGTGTGTGTGTGTTGTCGGTGTGTGTGTGTGTGTGTGTTGTCGGTGTGTGTGTGTGTGTGTTGTCGGTGTGTGTGTGTGTTGTCGGTGTGTGTGTGTGTGTGTTGTCGGTGTGTGTGTGTGTGAGTGTTGTCGGTGTGTGTGTGTTGTCGGTGTGTGTGTGTGTGTGTGTGTTGTGTGTGTGTGTGTTGTCGCTGTGTGTGTGTGTTGTCGGTGTGTGTGTGTGTGTGTGTTGTCGGTGTGTGTGTGTGTGTGTGTGTTGTCGGTGTGTGTGTGTGTTGTCGGTGTGTGTGTGTGTGTGTTGTCGGTGTGTGTGTGTTATCGGTGTGTGTGTGTGTGTCGGTGTGTATGTGTGTGTGTCTGTGTGTTGTCGGTGTGTGTGTGTGTGTGTTGTCGGTGTGTGTGTGTGTTGTCGGTGTGTGTGTGTTGTCGGTGTGTTGTTGGTGTGTTTGTGTGTGTGTTGTCGGTGTGTGTGTGTGTGTTGTCGGTATGTGTGTGTGTGTGTGTTGTGTGTGTGTGTTGTCGGTGTGTGTGTGTGTGTTGTCGGTGTGTGTGTGTGTGTTGTCGGTGTGTGTGTGTGTTGTCGGTGTGTGTGTGTGTTGTCGGTGTGTGTGTGTTGTCGGTGTGTGTGTGTTATCGGTGTGTGTGTGTGTGTGTTGTCGGTGTGTGTGTGTGTGTGTGTTGTCGGTGTGTGTGTGTGTTGTCGGTGTGTGTGTGTGTTGTCGGTGTGTGTGTGTTGTCGGTGTGTGTGTGTGTGTTGTCGGTGTGTTGTTAGTGTGTGTGTGTGTGTGTGTTGTCGGTGTGTGTGTGTGTTGTCGGTGTGTGTGTGTGTGTGTTGTCGGTGTGTGTGTGTGTCGGTGTGTGTGTGTGTTGTCGGTGTGTGTGTGTGTGTGTGTTGTCGGTGTGTGTGTGTGTGTTGTCGGTGTGTGTGTGTGTGTGTTGTCGGTGTGTGTGTGTGTGTTGTCGGTGTGTGTGTGTGTGTGTTGTCGGTGTGTGTGTGTGTGTTGTCGGTGTGTGTGTGTGTGTGTTGTCGGTGTGTGTGTGTGTGAGTGTTGTCGGTGTGTGTGTGTTGTCGGTGTGTGTGTGTGTGTGTGTTGTGTGTGTGTGTGTTGTCGGTGTGTGTGAGTGTGTGTTGTCGGTGTGTGTGTGTGTGTTGTCGGTGTGTGTGTGTGTTGTCGGTGTGTGTGTGTGTGAGTGTTGTCGGTGTGTGTGTGTTGTCGGTGTGTGTGTGTGTGTGTGTGTTGTGTGTGTGTGTGTTGTCGCTGTGTGTGTGTGTTGTCGGTGTGTGTGTGTGTGTGTTGTCGGTGTGTGTGTGTGTGTGTGTGTGTTGTCGGTGTGTGTGTGTGTTGTCGGTGTGTGTGTGTGTGTGTTGTCGGTGTGTGTGTGTGTGTGTTGTCGGTGTGTGTGTGTGTGTTGTGTGTGTGTGTGTTGTCGGTGTGTGTGTGTGTGTTGTCGATGTGTGTGTGTGTGTTGTCGGTGGTAGTGTGTGTGTGTTGTGTGTGTGTGTTGTCGGTGTGTGTGTGTGTGTGTTGTTGGTGTGTGTGTGTGTGTGTTGTGTGTGTGTGTGTTGTCGGTGTGTGTGTGTGTGTTGTCGATGTGTGTGTGTGTGTTGTCGGTGTGTGTGTGTGTGTTGTGTGTGTGTGTGTTGTCGGTGTGTGTGTGTGTGTGTGTTGTTGGTGTGTGTGTGTGTTTGTGTGTGTGTGTTGTCGGTGTGTGTGTGTGTTGTCGGTGTGTGTGTGTGTGTGTGTTGTCGGTGTGTGTGTGTGTGTGTGTTGTCGGTGTGTATGTGTGTGTGTGTTGTCGGTGTGTGTGTGTTTGTTGTCGGTGTGTGTGTGTGTGTGTGTGTGTGTGTTGTCGGTGTGTGTGTGTGTGTGTGTGTGTTTGTTGTCGGTGTGTGTGTGTGTGTGTGTGTTGTCGGTGTGTGTGTGTGTTGTCGGTGTGTGTGTGTGTGTTGTCTGTGTGTGTGTGTGTGTTGTCGGTGTGTGTGTGTGTGTGTGTTGTCGGTGTGTGTGTGTGTGTTGTCGATGTGTGTGTGTGTGTGTGTGTTGTCGGTGTGTGTGTGTGTGTGTGTGTGTTGTCGGTGTGTGTGTGTGTGTGTTGTCGGGTGTGTGTGTGTGTGTTGTCGGTGTGTGTGTGTTGTGTGTGTGTGTGTTGTCGGTGTGTGTGTGTGTTGTCGGTGTGTGTGTGTGTGTTGTCTGTGTGTGTGTGTGTGTTGTCGGTGTGTGTGTGTGTGTGTGTTGTCGGTGTGTGTGTGTGTGTTGTCGATGTGTGTGTGTGTGTGTGTTGTCGGTGTGTGTGTGTGTGTGTGTGTGTTGTCGGTGTGTGTGTGTGTGTGTTGTCGGGTGTGTGTGTGTGTGTTGTCGGTGTGTGTGTGTTGTGTGTGTGTGTGTTGTCGGTGTGTGTGTGTGTGTGTGCTGTCGGTGTGTGTGTGTGTTGTCGGTGTGTGTGTGTGTGTGTGTGTGTGTGTTGTCGGTGTGTGTGTGTGTGTGTTGTCGGTGTGTGTGTGTGTGTGTGTTGTCGGTGTGTGTGTGTGTGTGTTGTCGGTGTGTGTGTGTGTGTGTGTGTTGTCGGTGTGTGTGTGTGTGTTGTCGGTGTGTGTGTGTGTGTTGTCGGTGTGTGTGTGTGTGTTGCCGGTGTGTTTGTGTGTGTGTGTTGTCGGTGTGTGTGTGTTATCGGTGTGTGTGTGTGTGTTGTCGGTGTGTGTGTGTGTGTTGTGTGTGTGTGTGTTGTCGGTGTGTGTGTGTGTGTGTGTTGTCGGTGTGTGTGTGTGTTGTCGGTGTGTGTGTGTGTGTTGTCGGTGTGTGTGTGTGTGTGTGTGTTGTCGGTGTGTGTGTGTGTGTGTTGTCGGTGTGTGTGTGTGTGTTGTGTGTGTGTGTGTGTGTGTTGTCGGTGTGTTTGTGTGTGTTGTCGGTGTGTGTGTGTGTGTTGTGTGTGTGTGTGTGTTGTCGGTGTGTGTGTGTGTGTTGTCGGTGTGTGTGTGTGTGTTGTCGGTGTGTGTGTGTGTGTGTTGTCGGTGTGTGTGTGTGTTGTCGGTTTGTGTGTGTGTTGTGTGTGTGTGTGTTGTCGGTGTGTGTGTGTGTGTGTTGTCGGTGTGTGTGTGTGTGTTTGTTGTCGGTGTGTGTGTGTGTTGTCGGTGTGTGTGTGTGTGTGTGTGTGTGTTGTCGGTGTGTGTGTGTGTGTGTTGTCGGTGTGTGTGTGTGTGTGTGTGTGTTGTCGGTGTGTGTGTGTGTGTTGTCGGTGTGTGTTTGTGTGTGTTGCCGGTGTGTTTGTGTGTGTGTGTTGTCGGTGTGTGTGTGTTGTCGGTGTGTGTGTGTGTGTGTTGTCGGTGTGTGTGTGTGTGTTGTGTGTGTGTGTGTTGTCGGTGTGTGTGTGTGTGTGTTGTCGGTTTGTGTGTGTGTGTGTTGTCGGTGTGTGTGTGTGTGTTGTCGGTGTGTGTGTGTGTGTGTGTGTTGTCGGTGTGTGTGTGTGTGTGTTGTCGGTGTGTGTGTGTGTGTGTTGTGTGTGTGTCTGTGTGTTGTCGGTGTGTTTGTGTGTGTTGTCGGTGTGTGTGTGTGTATTGTGTGTGTGTGTGTTGTCGGTGTGTGTCTGTGTGTTGTCGGTGTGTGTGTGTGTGTGTTGTCGGTGTGTGTGTGTGTTGTCGGTGTGTGTGTGTTGTCGGTGTGTTGTTGGTGTGTTTGTGTGTGTGTTGTCGGTGTGTGTGTGTGTGTTGTCGGTATGTGTGTGTGTGTGTGTTGTGTGTGTGTGTTGTCGGTGTGTGTGTGTGTGTTGTCGGTGTGTGTGTGTGTGTTGTCGGTGTGTGTGTGTGTTGTCGGTGTGTGTGTGTGTTGTCGGTGTGTGTGTGTTGTCGGTGTGTGTGTGTTATCGGTGTGTGTGTGTGTGTGTTGTCGGTGTATGTGTGTGTGTGTGTTTGTGTTGTCGGTGTGTGTGTGTGTTGTCGGTGTGTGTGTGTGTTGTCGGTGTGTGTGTGTTGTCGGTGTGTGTGTGTGTGTTGTCGGTGTGTTGTTAGTGTGTGTGTGTGTGTGTGTTGTCGGTGTGTGTGTGTGTGTGTTGTCGGTGTGTGTGTGTGTGTGTTGTCGGTGTGTGTGTGTGTCGGTGTGTGTGTGTGTTGTCGGTGTGTGTGTGTGTGTGTGTTGTCGGTGTGTGTGTGTGTGTTGTCGGTGTGTGTGTGTGTGTGTTGTCGGTGTGTGTGTGTGTGTTGTCGGTGTGTGTGTGTGTGTGTTGTCGGTGTGTGTGTGTTGTCGGTGTGTTGTTGGTGTGTTTGTGTGTGTGTTGTCGGTGTGTGTGTGTGTGTTGTCGGTATGTGTGTGTGTGTGTGTTGTGTGTGTGTGTTGTCGGTGTGTGTGTGTGTGTTGTCGGTGTGTGTGTGTGTGTTGTCGGTGTGTGTGTGTGTTGTCGGTGTGTGTGTGTGTTGTCGGTGTGTGTGTGTTGTCGGTGTGTGTGTGTTATCGGTGTGTGTGTGTGTGTGTTGTCGGTGTATGTGTGTGTGTGTTTGTGTTGTCGGTGTGTGTGTGTGTTGTCGGTGTGTGTGTGTGTTGTCGGTGTGTGTGTGTTGTCGGTGTGTGTGTGTGTGTTGTCGGTGTGTTGTTAGTGTGTGTGTGTGTGTGTGTTGTCGGTGTGTGTGTGTGTGTGTTGTCGGTGTGTGTGTGTGTGTGTTGTCGGTGTGTGTGTGTGTCGGTGTGTGTGTGTGTTGTCGGTGTGTGTGTGTGTGTTGTCGGTGTGTGTGTGTGTTGTCGGTGTGTGTGTGTGTTGTCGGTGTGTGTGTGTTGTCGGTGTGTGTGTGTTATCGGTGTGTGTGTGTGTGTGTTGTCGGTGTGTGTGTGTGTGTTGTCGGTGTGTGTGTGTGTTGTCGGTGTGTGTGTGTGTTGTCGGTGTGTGTGTGTTGTCGGTGTGTGTGTGTGTGTTGTCGGTGTGTTGTTAGTGTGTGTGTGTGTGTGTGTTGTCGGTGTGTGTGTGTGTGTGTTGTCGGTGTGTGTGTGTGTGTGTTGTCGGTGTGTGTGTGTGTCGGTGTGTGTGTGTGTTGTCGGTGTGTGTGTGTGTGTGTGTGTTGTCGGTATGTGTGTGTGTGTTGTCGCTGTGTGTGTGTGTGTGTTATCGGTGTGTGTGTGTGTGTGTTGTCGGTGTGTGTGTGTGTGTGTGTGTTGTCGGTATGTGTGTGTGTGTTGTCGGTGTGTGTGTGTGTGTGTTGTCGGTGTGTGTGTGTTGTCGGTGTGTGTGTGTGTGTGTTGTCGGTGTGTTGTTAGTGTGTGTGTGTGTGTGTGTTGTCGGTGTGTGTGTGTGTGTGTTGTCGGTGTGTGTGTGTGTGTGTTGTGTGTGTGTGTGTTGTCGGTGTGTGTGTGTGTTGTCGGTGTGTGTGTGTGTGTGTGTTGTCGGTGTGTGTGTGTGTGTTGTTGGTGTGTGTGTGTGTGTGTTGTGTGTGTGTGTGTTGTCGGTGTGTGTGTGTGTTGTCGGTGTGTGTGTGTGTGTGTGTGTTGTCGGTGTGTTTGTGTGTGTGTTGTCGGTGTGTGTGTGTGTGTGTTGTCGGTGTGTGTGTGTGTTGTCGGTGTGTGTGTGTGTGTTGTCGGTGTGTTTGTGTGTTAGTGTTGTCGGTCTGTGTGTGTTGTCGGTGTGTGTGTGTGTGTGTGTTGTGTGTGTGTGTTGTCGGTGTGTGTGAGTGTGTGTTGTCGGTGTGTGTGTGTGTGTTGTCGGTGTGTGTGTGTGTGTGTTGTCGGTGTGTGTGTGTGTGTGTGTGTTGTGTGTGTGTGTGTTGTCGGTGTGTGTGTGTGTGTTGTCGATGTGTGTGTGTGTGTTGTCGGTGTGTGTGTGTGTGTGTTGTGTGTGTATGTGTTGTCGGTGTGTGTGTGTTTGTGTGTTGTTGGTGTGTGTGTGTGTGTGTTGTGTGTGTGTGTGTTGTCGGTGTGTGTGTGTGTGTGTTGTCGGTGTGTGTGTGTGTTGTCGGTGTGTGTGTGTGTTGTCGGTGTGTGTGTGTGTGTGTTGTCGGTGTGTGTGTGTGGGAGTGTTGTCGGTGTGTGTGTGTTGTCGGTGTGTGTGTGTGTTGTGTGTGTGTGTGTTGTCGCTGTGTGTGTGTGTTGTCGGTGTGTGTGTGTGTGTTGTCGGTGTGTGTGTGTGTGGGTGTGTGTGTTGTCGGTGTGTGTGTGTGTTGTCGGTGTGTGTGTGTGTGTGTGTTGTCGGTGTGTGTGTGTTATCGGTGTGTGTGTGTGTGTGTGTTGTCGGTGTGTGTGTGTGTGTCTGTGTGTTGTCGGTGTGTGTGTGTGTGTGTTGTCGGTGTGTGTGTGTTGTCGGTGTGTGTGTGTGTGTTGTCAGTGTGTTGTTGGTGTGTGTGTGTGTGTGTTGTCGGTGTGTGTGTGTGTTGTCGGTGTGTGTGTGTGTGTTGTGTGTGTGTGTGTTGTCGGTGTGTGTGTGTGTGTGTTGTCGGTGTGTGTGTGTGTGTTGTCGGTGTGTGTGTGTGTGTGTTGTCGGTGTGTGTGTGTGTGTTGTGTGTGTGTGTTGTCGGTGTGTGTGTGTGTGTGTGTTGTCGGTGTGTGTGTGTTGTCGGTGTGTGTGTGTGTGTTGTCGGTGTGTGTGTGTGTGTGTTGTCGGTGTGTGTGTGTGTGTGTGTTGTCGGTATGTGTGTGTGTGTTGTGTGTGTGTGTGTTGTCGGTGTGTGTGTGTGTGTTGTCGATGTGTGTGTGTGTGTGTTGTCGGTGTGTGTGTGTGTGTGTTGTGTGTGTGTGTGTTGTCGGTGTGTGTGTGTTTGTTGTTGGTGTGTGTGTGTGTGTGTTGTGTGTGTGTGTGTTGTCAGTGTGTGTGTGTGTGTGTTGTCTGTCTGTGTGTGTGTGTGTGTTGTCGGTGTGTGTGTGTGTGTGTTGTCGGTGTGTGTGTGTGTGTTGTCGGTGTGTGTGTGTGTTGTCGGTGTGTGTGTGTGTGTGTGTTGTCGGTGTGTGTGTGTGTGTGAGTGTTGTCGGTGTGTGTGTGTTGTCGGTGTGTGTGTGTGTGTGTGTGTGTGTGTGTGTGTTGTCGGTGTGTGTGTGTGTTGTCGGTGTGTGTGTGTGTGTTGTCGGTGTGTGTGTGTGTGTGTGTGTTGTCGGTGTGTGTGTGTGTTGTCGGTGTGTGTGTGTGTGTGTTGTCGGTGTGTGTGTGTTATCGGTGTGTGTGTGTGTGTGTTGTCGGTGTGTGTGTGTGTGTGTTGTCGGTGTGTGTGTGTGTGTTGTCGGTGTGTGTGTGTGTTGTTGGTGTGTGTGTGTTGTCGGTGTGTGTGTGTGTGTGTTGTCGGTGTGTTGTTAGTGTGTGTGTGTGTGTGTGTTGTCGGTGTGTGTGTGTGTGTGTTGTCGGTGTGTGTGTGTTATCGGTGTGTGTGTGTGTGTGTGTTGTCGGTGTGTGTGTGTGTGTCTGTGTGTTGTCGGTGTGTGTGTGTGTGTGTTGTCGGTGTGTGTGTGTTGTCGGTGTGTGTGTGTGTGTTGTCGGTGTGTTGTTGGTGTGTGTGTGTGTGTGTTGTCGGTGTGTGTGTGTGTGTTGTCGGTGTGTGTGTGTGTGTTGTGTGTGTGTGTGTTGTCGGTGTGTGTGTGTGTGTGTTGTCGGTGTGTGTGTGTCTGTTGTCGGTGTGTGTGTGTGTGTGTTGTCGGTGTGTGTGTGTGTGTGTGTTGTGTGTGTGTGTTGTCGGTGTGTGTGTGTGTGTGTTGTCGGTGTGTGTGTGTCTGTTGTCGGTGTGTGTGTGTGTGTGTTGTCGGTGTGTGTGTGTGTGTGTGTTGTGTGTGTGTGTTGTCGGTGTGTGTGTGTGTGTGTGTTGTCGGTGTGTGTGTGTTGTCGGTGTGTGTGTGTTGTCGGTGTGTGTGTGTGTGTTGTCGGTGTGTGTGTGTGTGTTGTCGGTGTGTGTGTGTGTGTGTTGTCGGTATGTGTGTGTGTGTTGTGTGTGTGTGTGTTGTCGGTGTGTGTGTGTGTGTTGTCGATGTGTGTGTGTGTGTGTTGTCGGTGTGTGTGTGTGTGTGTTGTGTGTGTGTGTGTTGTCGGTGTGTGTGTGTGTGTGTGTGTTGTTGGTGTGTGTGTGTGTGTGTTGTGTGTGTGTGTGTTGTCAGTGTGTGTGTGTGTGTGTTGTCTGTCTGTGTGTGTGTGTGTGTTGTCGGTGTGTGTGTGTGTTGTTGGTGTGTGTGTGTGTGTGTGTTGTCGGTGTGTGTGTGTGTGAGTGTTGTCGGTGTGTGTGTGTTGTCGGTGTGTGTGTGTGTGTGTGTGTGTGTGTGTTGTCGGTGTGTGTGTGTGTTGTCGGTGTGTGTGTGTGTCTTGTCGGTGTGTGTGTGTGTGTGTGTGTGTGTGTTGTCGGTGTGTGTGTGTGTTGTCGGTGTGTGTGTGTGTGTGTTGTCGGTGTGTGTGTGTTATCGGTGTGTGTGTGTGTGTGTTGTCGGTGTGTGTGTGTGTGTGTTGTCGGTGTGTGTGTGTGTGTTGTCGGTGTGTGTGTGTGTGTGTTGTCGGTGTGTGTGTGTTGTCGGTGTGTGTGTGTGTGTTGTCGGTGTGTTGTTAGTGTGTGTGTGTGTGTGTGTTGTCGGTGTGTGTGTGTGTGTGTTGTCGGTGTGTGTGTGTGTGTGTGTTGTCGGTGTGTGTGTGTGTGTTGTGTGTGTGTGTGTTGTCGGTGTGTGTGTGTGTTGTCGGTGTGTGTGTGTGTGTGTGTGTTGTCGGTGTGTGTGTGTGTGTGTGTTGTTGGTGTGTGTGTGTGTGTTGTGTGTGTGTGTTGTCGGTGTGTGTGTGTGTTGTCGGTGTGTGTGTGTGTGTGTGTTGTCGGTGTGTGTGTGTGTGTGTGTTGTCGGTGTGTGTGTGTGTGTGTTGTCGGTGTGTGTGTGTGTTGTCGGTGTGTGTTTGTGTGTGTTGTCGGTGTGTGTGTGTGAGTGTTGTCGGTGTGTGTGTGTTGTCGGTGTTTGTGTGTGTGTGTGTGTTGTGTGTGTGTGTGTTGTCGGTGTGTGTGTGTGTGTGTTGTCGGTGTGTGTGTGTGTGTGTGTGTTGTTGGTGTGTGTGTGTGTTGTCGGTGTGTGTGTGTGTGTGTTGTCGGTGTGTGTGTGTTATCGGTGTGTGTGTGTGTGTTGTCGGTGTGTGTGTGTGTGTGTCTGTGTGTTGTCGGTGTGTGTGTGTGTGTGTTGTCGGTGTGTGTGTGTTGTCGGTGTGTGTGTGTGTGTTGTCGGTGTGTTGTTGGTGTGTGTGTGTGTGTGTTGTCGGTGTGTGTGTGTGTGTTGTCGGTGTGTGTGTGTGTGTTGTGTGTGTGTGTGTTGTCGGTGTGTGTGTGTGTGTGTTGTCGGTGTGTGTGTGTCTGTTGTCGGTGTGTGTGTGTGTGTGTTGTCGGTGTGTGTGTGTGTGTGTGTTGTGTGTGTGTGTTGTCGGTGTGTGTGTGTGTGTGTGTTGTCGGTGTGTGTGTGTTGTCGGTGTGTGTGTGTTGTCGGTGTGTGTGTGTGTGTTGTCGGTGTGTGTGTGTGTGTTGTCGGTGTGTGTGTGTGTGTGTGTTGTCGGTATGTGTGTGTGTGTTGTGTGTGTGTGTGTTGTCGGTGTGTGTGTGTGTGTTGTCGATGTGTGTGTGTGTGTGTTGTCGGTGTGTGTGTGTGTGTGTTGTGTGTGTGTGTGTTGTCGGTGTGTGTGTGTGTGTGTGTGTTGTTGGTGTGTGTGTGTGTGTGTTGTGTGTGTGTGTGTTGTCAGTGTGTGTGTGTGTGTGTTGTCTGTCTGTGTGTGTGTGTGTGTTGTCGGTGTGTGTGTGTGTTGTTGGTGTGTGTGTGTGTGTGTGTTGTCGGTGTGTGTGTGTGTGAGTGTTGTCGGTGTGTGTGTGTTGTCGGTGTGTGTGTGTGTGTGTGTGTGTGTGTGTTGTCGGTGTGTGTGTGTGTTGTCGGTGTGTGTGTGTGTCTTGTCGGTGTGTGTGTGTGTGTGTGTGTGTGTGTTGTCGGTGTGTGTGTGTGTTGTCGGTGTGTGTGTGTGTGTGTTGTCGGTGTGTGTGTGTTATCGGTGTGTGTGTGTGTGTGTTGTCGGTGTGTGTGTGTGTGTGTTGTCGGTGTGTGTGTGTGTGTTGTCGGTGTGTGTGTGTGTGTGTTGTCGGTGTGTGTGTGTTGTCGGTGTGTGTGTGTGTGTTGTCGGTGTGTTGTTAGTGTGTGTGTGTGTGTGTGTTGTCGGTGTGTGTGTGTGTGTGTTGTCGGTGTGTGTGTGTGTGTGTTGTCGGTGTGTGTGTGTGTGTTGTGTGTGTGTGTGTTGTCGGTGTGTGTGTGTGTTGTCGGTGTGTGTGTGTGTGTGTGTGTTGTCGGTGTGTGTGTGTGTGTGTGTTGTTGGTGTGTGTGTGTGTGTTGTGTGTGTGTGTTGTCGGTGTGTGTGTGTGTTGTCGGTGTGTGTGTGTGTGTGTGTTGTCGGTGTGTGTGTGTGTGTGTGTTGTCGGTGTGTGTGTGTGTGTGTTGTCGGTGTGTGTGTGTGTTGTCGGTGTGTGTTTGTGTGTGTTGTCGGTGTGTGTGTGTGAGTGTTGTCGGTGTGTGTGTGTTGTCGGTGTTTGTGTGTGTGTGTGTGTTGTGTGTGTGTGTGTTGTCGGTGTGTGTGTGTGTGTGTTGTCGGTGTGTGTGTGTGTGTGTGTGTTGTTGGTGTGTGTGTGTGTTGTCGGTGTGTGTGTGTGTGTGTTGTCGGTGTGTGTGTGTTATCGGTGTGTGTGTGTGTGTTGTCGGTGTGTGTGTGTGTGTGTCTGTTTGTTGTCGGTGTGTGTGTGTGTGTGTTGTCGGTGTGTGTGTGTTGTCGGTGTGTGTGTGTGTGTTGTCGGTGTGTTGTTGGTGTGTGTGTGTGTGTGTTGTCGGTGTGTGTGTGTGTGTTGTCGGTATGTGTGTGTGTGTGTTGTGTGTGTGTGTTGTCGGTGTGTGTGTGTGTGTGTTGTCGGTGTGTGTGTGTGTGTTGTCGGTGTGTGTGTGTGTTGTCGGTGTGTGTGTGTGTGTGTTGTCGGTGTGTGTGTGTTGTCGGTGTGTGTGTGTTATCGGTGTGTGTGTGTGTGTGTTGTCGGTGTGTGTATGTGTGTGTGTGTTGTCGGTGTGTGTGTGTGTTGTCCGTGTGTGTGTGTGTTTGTTGTCGGTGTGTGTGTGTTGTCGGTGTGTGTGTGTGTGTTGTCGGTGTGTTGTTAGTGTGTGTGTGTGTGTGTGTTGTCGGTGTGTGTGTGTGTGTGTTGTCGGTGTGTGTGTGTGTGTGTTGTCGGTGTGTGTGTGTGTGTGTGTCGGTGTGTGTGTGTGTTGTCGGTGTGTGTGTGTGTGTGTGTTGTCGGTGTGTGTGTGTGTGTTGTCGGTGTGTGTGTGTGTGTGTTGTCGGTGTGTGTGTGTGTTGTCGGTGTGTGTGTGTGTGTTGTCGGTGTGTGTGTGTG
This sequence comes from Salmo salar, assembly GCF_965601325.2. Classification (NCBI taxonomy): domain Eukaryota; kingdom Metazoa; phylum Chordata; class Actinopteri; order Salmoniformes; family Salmonidae; genus Salmo; species Salmo salar. The sequence continues at coordinate 31,371 of NW_027675706.1, forward strand.
TGAGTGTTGTCGGTGTGTGTGTGTTGTCGGTGTGTGTGTGTGTGCTGTTTGTGTGTGTGTTGTCGGTGTGTGTGAGTGTGTGTTGTCGGTGTGTGTGTGTGTGTTGTCGGTGTGTGTGTGTGTGTGTTGTCGGTGTGTGTGTGTGTGTGTTGTCGGTGTGTGTGTGTGTGTTGTGTGTGTGTGTGTTGTCGGTGTGTGTGTGTGTTGTCGGTGTGTGTGTGTGTGTGTTGTCGGTGTGTGTGTGTGTGTGTTGTTGGTGTGTGTGTGTGTGTTGTGTGTGTGTGTGTTGTCGGTGTGTGTGTGTGTTGTCGGTGTGTGTGTGTGTGTGTGTTGTCGGTGTGTGTGTGTGTGTGTTGTCGGTGTGTGTGTGTGTGTGTTGTCGGTGTGTGTGTGTGTTGTCGGTGTGTGTGTGTGTGTGTTGTCGGTGTGTGTGTGTGTGAGTGTTGTCGGTGTGTGTGTGTTGTCGGTGTGTGTGTGTGTGTGTGTTGTGTGTGTGTTGTCGGTGTGTGTGAGTGTGTGTTGTCGGTGTGTGTGTGTGTGTTGTCGGTGTGTGTGTGTGTGTGTTGTCGGTGTGTGTGTGTGTGTGTTGTCGGTGTGTGTGTGTGTGTTGTCGGTGTGTGTGTGTGTGTGTTGTCGGTGTGTGTGTGTGTGTGTTGTCGGTGTGTGTGTGTGTGTTGTGTGTGTGTGTGTTGTCGGTGTGTGTGTGTGTTGTCGGAGTGTGTGTGTGTGTGTTGTCGGTGTGTGTGTGTGTGTGTTGTTGGTGTGTGTGTGTGTGTTGTGTGTGTGTGTGTTGTCGGTGTGTGTGTGTGTTGTCGGTGTGTGTGTGTGTGTGTGTTGTCGGTGTGTGTGTGTGTGTGTTGTCGGTGTGTGTGTGTGTGTGTTGTCGGTGTGTGTGTGTGTTGTCGGTGTGTGTGTGTGTGTGTTGTCGGTGTGTGTGTGTGTGAGTGTTGTCGGTGTGTGTGTGTTGTCGGTGTGTGTGTGTGTGTGTGTTGTGTGTGTGTTGTCGGTGTGTGTGAGTGTGTGTTGTCGGTGTGTGTGTGTGTGTTGTCGGTGTGTGTGTGTGTGTGTTGTCGGTGTGTGTGTGTGTGTGTTGTCGGTGTGTGTGTGTGTGTTGTGTGTGTGTGTGTTGTCGGTGTGTGTGTGTGTGTTGTCGATGTGTGTGTGTGTGTTGTCGGTGTGTGTGTGTGTGTGTTGTGTGTGTGTGTGTTGTCGGTGTGTGTGTGTGTGTGTGTTGTTGGTGTGTGTGTGTGTGTGTTGTGTGTGTGTGTGTTGTCGGTGTGTGTGTGTGTTGTCGGTGTGTGTGTGTGTGTGTGTGTTGTCGGTGTGTGTGTGTGTTGTCGGTGTGTGTGTGTGTGTATTGTCGGTGTGTGTGTGTGTGTGTTGTGTGTGTGTGTGTTGTCGGTGTGTGTGTGTGTGTGTGTTGTTGGTGTGTGTCTGTGTGTGTTGTGTGTGTGTGTGTTGTCAGTGTGTGTGTGTGTGTGTTGTCTGTCTGTGTGTGTGTGTGTGTTGTCGGTGTGTGTGTGTGTGTGTTGTCGGTGTGTGTGTGTGTGTTGTCGGTGTGTGTGTGTGTGTGTTGTCGGTGTGTGTGTGTGTGTGTTGTCGGTGTGTGTGTGTGTGTTGTGTGTGTGTGTGTTGTCGGTGTGTGTGTGTGTGTTGTCGATGTGTGTGTGTGTGTTGTCGGTGGTAGTGTGTGTGTGTTGTGTGTGTGTGTGTTGTCGGTGTGTGTGTGTGTGTGTTGTCGGTGTGTGTGTGTGTGTTGTCGATGTGTGTGTGTGTGTTGTCGGTGTGTGTGTGTGTGTGTTGTCGGTGTGTGTGTGTGTGAGTGTTGTCGGTGTGTGTGTGTTGTCGGTGTGTGTGTGTGTGTGTGTTGTGTGTGTGTTGTCGGTGTGTGTGAGTGTGTGTTGTCGGTGTGTGTGTGTGTGTTGTCGGTGTGTGTGTGTGTGTGTTGTCGGTGTGTGTGTGTGTGTGTTGTCGGTGTGTGTGTGTGTGTTGTCGGTGTGTGTGTGTGTGTGTTGTCGGTGTGTGTGTGTGTGTGTTGTCGGTGTGTGTGTGTGTGTTGTGTGTGTGTGTGTTGTCGGTGTGTGTGTGTGTTGTCGGTGTGTGTGTGTGTGTGTTGTCGGTGTGTGTGTGTGTGTGTTGTTGGTGTGTGTGTGTGTGTTGTGTGTGTGTGTGTTGTCGGTGTGTGTGTGTGTTGTCGGTGTGTGTGTGTGTGTGTGTTGTCGGTGTGTGTGTGTGTGTGTTGTCGGTGTGTGTGTGTGTGTGTTGTCGGTGTGTGTGTGTGTTGTCGGTGTGTGTGTGTGTGTGTTGTCGGTGTGTGTGTGTGTGAGTGTTGTCGGTGTGTGTGTGTTGTCGGTGTGTGTGTGTGTGTGTGTTGTGTGTGTGTTGTCGGTGTGTGTGAGTGTGTGTTGTCGGTGTGTGTGTGTGTGTTGTCGGTGTGTGTGTGTGTGTGTTGTCGGTGTGTGTGTGTGTGTGTTGTCGGTGTGTGTGTGTGTGTTGTGTGTGTGTGTGTTGTCGGTGTGTGTGTGTGTGTTGTCGATGTGTGTGTGTGTGTTGTCGGTGTGTGTGTGTGTGTGTTGTGTGTGTGTGTGTTGTCGGTGTGTGTGTGTGTGTGTGTTGTTGGTGTGTGTGTGTGTGTGTTGTGTGTGTGTGTGTTGTCGGTGTGTGTGTGTGTTGTCGGTGTGTGTGTGTGTGTGTGTGTTGTCGGTGTGTGTGTGTGTTGTCGGTGTGTGTGTGTGTGTATTGTCGGTGTGTGTGTGTGTGTGTTGTGTGTGTGTGTGTTGTCGGTGTGTGTGTGTGTGTGTGTTGTTGGTGTGTGTCTGTGTGTGTTGTGTGTGTGTGTGTTGTCAGTGTGTGTGTGTGTGTGTTGTCTGTCTGTGTGTGTGTGTGTGTTGTCGGTGTGTGTGTGTGTGTGTTGTCGGTGTGTGTGTGTGTGTTGTCGGTGTGTGTGTGTGTGTGTTGTCGGTGTGTGTGTGTGTGTGTTGTCGGTGTGTGTGTGTGTGTTGTGTGTGTGTGTGTTGTCGGTGTGTGTGTGTGTGTTGTCGATGTGTGTGTGTGTGTTGTCGGTGGTAGTGTGTGTGTGTTGTGTGTGTGTGTGTTGTCGGTGTGTGTGTGTGTGTGTTGTCGGTGTGTGTGTGTGTGTTGTCGATGTGTGTGTGTGTGTTGTCGGTGTGTGTGTGTGTGTGTTGTGTGTGTGTGTGTTGTCGGTGTGTGTGTGTGTGTGTGTTGTTGGTGTGTGTGTGTGTGTGTTGTGTGTGTGTGTGTTGTCGGTGTGTGTGTGTGTGTGTGTTGTTGGTGTGTGTGTGTGTGTGTTTGTGTGTGTGTGTTGTCGGTGTGTGTGTGTGTTGTCGGTGTGTGTGTGTGTGTGTGTTGTCGGTGTGTGTGTGTGTGTGTGTTGTCGGTGTGTGTGTGTGTTGTCGGTGTGTGTGTGTGTTGTCGGTGTGTGTGTGTGTGTGTTGTCGGTGTGTGTGTGTGTGAGTGTTGTCGGTGTGTGTGTGTTGTCGGTGTGTGTGTGTGTGTGTGTGTTGTGTGTGTGTGTGTTGTCGCTGTGTGTGTGTGTTGTCGGTGTGTGTGTGTGTGTGTGTTGTCGGTGTGTGTGTGTGTGTGTGTGTTGTCGGTGTGTGTGTGTGTTGTCGGTGTGTGTGTGTGTGTGTTGTCGGTGTGTGTGTGTTATCGGTGTGTGTGTGTTGTCGGTGTGTGTGTGTGTGTGTCTGTGTGTTGTCGGTGTGTGTGTGTGTGTGTTGTCGGTGTGTGTGTGTGTTGTCGGTGTGTGTGTGTTGTCGGTGTGTTGTTGGTGTGTTTGTGTGTGTGTTGTCGGTGTGTGTGTGTGTGTTGTCGGTATGTGTGTGTGTGTGTGTTGTGTGTGTGTGTTGTCGGTGTGTGTGTGTGTGTTGTCGGTGTGTGTGTGTGTGTTGTCGGTGTGTGTGTGTGTTGTCGGTGTGTGTGTGTGTTGTCGGTGTGTGTGTGTTGTCGGTGTGTGTGTGTTATCGGTGTGTGTGTGTGTGTGTTGTCGGTGTGTGTGTGTGTGTGTGTGTTGTCGGTGTGTGTGTGTGTTGTCGGTGTGTGTGTGTGTTGTCGGTGTGTGTGTGTTGTCGGTGTGTGTGTGTGTGTTGTCGGTGTGTTGTTAGTGTGTGTGTGTGTGTGTGTTGTCGGTGTGTGTGTGTGTGTGTTGTCGGTGTGTGTGTGTGTGTGTTGTCGGTGTGTGTGTGTGTCGGTGTGTGTGTGTGTTGTCGGTGTGTGTGTGTGTGTGTGTTGTCGGTGTGTGTGTGTGTGTTGTCGGTGTGTGTGTGTGTGTGTTGTCGGTGTGTGTGTGTGTGTTGTCGGTGTGTGTGTGTGTGTGTTGTCGGTGTGTGTGTGTGTGAGTGTTGTCGGTGTGTGTGTGTTGTCGGTGTGTGTGTGTGTGTGTGTTGTGTGTGTGTGTGTTGTCGGTGTGTGTGAGTGTGTGTTGTCGGTGTGTGTGTGTGTGTTGTCGGTGTGTGTGTGTGTTGTCGGTGTGTGTGTGTGTGAGTGTTGTCGGTGTGTGTGTGTTGTCGGTGTGTGTGTGTGTGTGTGTGTTGTGTGTGTGTGTGTTGTCGCTGTGTGTGTGTGTTGTCGGTGTGTGTGTGTGTGTGTTGTCGGTGTGTGTGTGTGTGTGTGTGTGTTGTCGGTGTGTGTGTGTGTTGTCGGTGTGTGTGTGTGTGTGTTGTCGGTGTGTGTGTGTGTGTGTTGTCGGTGTGTGTGTGTGTGTTGTGTGTGTGTGTGTTGTCGGTGTGTGTGTGTGTGTTGTCGATGTGTGTGTGTGTGTTGTCGGTGGTAGTGTGTGTGTGTTGTGTGTGTGTGTTGTCGGTGTGTGTGTGTGTGTGTTGTTGGTGTGTGTGTGTGTGTGTTGTGTGTGTGTGTGTTGTCGGTGTGTGTGTGTGTGTTGTCGATGTGTGTGTGTGTGTTGTCGGTGTGTGTGTGTGTGTTGTGTGTGTGTGTGTTGTCGGTGTGTGTGTGTGTGTGTGTTGTTGGTGTGTGTGTGTGTTTGTGTGTGTGTGTTGTCGGTGTGTGTGTGTGTTGTCGGTGTGTGTGTGTGTGTGTGTTGTCGGTGTGTGTGTGTGTGTGTGTTGTCGGTGTGTATGTGTGTGTGTGTTGTCGGTGTGTGTGTGTTTGTTGTCGGTGTGTGTGTGTGTGTGTGTGTGTGTGTGTGTTGTCGGTGTGTGTGTGTGTGTGTGTGTGTGTTTGTTGTCGGTGTGTGTGTGTGTGTGTGTGTGTTGTCGGTGTGTGTGTGTGTTGTCGGTGTGTGTGTGTGTGTTGTCTGTGTGTGTGTGTGTGTTGTCGGTGTGTGTGTGTGTGTGTGTTGTCGGTGTGTGTGTGTGTGTTGTCGATGTGTGTGTGTGTGTGTGTTGTCGGTGTGTGTGTGTGTGTGTGTGTTGTCGGTGTGTGTGTGTGTGTGTTGTCGGGTGTGTGTGTGTGTGTTGTCGGTGTGTGTGTGTTGTGTGTGTGTGTGTTGTCGGTGTGTGTGTGTGTGTGTGCTGTCGGTGTGTGTGTGTGTTGTCGGTGTGTGTGTGTGTGTGTGTGTGTGTTGTCGGTGTGTGTGTGTGTGTGTTGTCGGTGTGTGTGTGTGTGTGTGTTGTCGGTGTGTGTGTGTGTGTGTTGTCGGTGTGTGTGTGTGTGTGTGTGTTGTCGGTGTGTGTGTGTGTGTTGTCGGTGTGTGTGTGTGTGTTGTCGGTGTGTGTGTGTGTGTTGCCGGTGTGTTTGTGTGTGTGTGTTGTCGGTGTGTGTGTGTTATCGGTGTGTGTGTGTGTGTTGTCGGTGTGTGTGTGTGTGTTGTGTGTGTGTGTGTTGTCGGTGTGTGTGTGTGTGTGTGTTGTCGGTGTGTGTGTGTGTTGTCGGTGTGTGTGTGTGTGTTGTCGGTGTGTGTGTGTGTGTGTGTGTTGTCGGTGTGTGTGTGTGTGTGTTGTCGGTGTGTGTGTGTGTGTTGTGTGTGTGTGTGTGTGTGTTGTCGGTGTGTTTGTGTGTGTTGTCGGTGTGTGTGTGTGTGTTGTGTGTGTGTGTGTGTTGTCGGTGTGTGTGTGTGTGTTGTCGGTGTGTGTGTGTGTGTTGTCGGTGTGTGTGTGTGTGTGTTGTCGGTGTGTGTGTGTGTTGTCGGTTTGTGTGTGTGTTGTGTGTGTGT
>NW_027675706.1:42500-50000 GCF_965601325.2 Salmo salar
GTGTTGTGTGTGTGTGTGTGTGTTGTCGGTTTGTGTGTGTGTTGTGTGTGTGTGTGTTGTCGGTGTGTGTGTGTGTGTGTTGTCGGTGTGTGTGTGTGTGTTTGTTGTCGGTGTGTGTGTGTGTTGTCGGTGTGTGTGTGTGTGTGTGTGTGTGTTGTCGGTGTGTGTGTGTGTGTGTTGTCGGTGTGTGTGTGTGTGTGTGTGTGTTGTCGGTGTGTGTGTGTGTGTTGTCGGTGTGTGTTTGTGTGTGTTGCCGGTGTGTTTGTGTGTGTGTGTTGTCGGTGTGTGTGTGTTGTCGGTGTGTGTGTGTGTGTGTTGTCGGTGTGTGTGTGTGTTGTCGGTGTGTGTGTGTTGTCGGTGTGTGTGTGTTATCGGTGTGTGTGTGTGTGTGTGTTGTCGGTGTGTGTGTGTGTGTGTGTGTGTTGTCGGTGTGTGTGTGTGTTGTCGGTGTGTGTGTGTGTTGTCGGTGTGTGTGTGTTGTCGGTGTGTGTGTGTGTGTGTGTGTTGTGTGTGTGTGTGTTGTCGCTGTGTGTGTGTGTTGTCGGTGTGTGTGTGTGTGTGTTGTCGGTGTGTGTGTGTGTGTGTGTGTGTGTTGTCGGTGTGTGTGTGTGTTGTCGGTGTGTGTGTGTGTGTGTTGTCGGTGTGTGTGTGTGTGTGTTGTCGGTGTGTGTGTGTGTGTTGTGTGTGTGTGTGTTGTCGGTGTGTGTGTGTGTGTTGTCGATGTGTGTGTGTGTGTTGTCGGTGGTAGTGTGTGTGTGTTGTGTGTGTGTGTGTTGTCGGTGTGTGTGTGTGTGTGTTGTTGGTGTGTGTGTGTGTGTGTTGTGTGTGTGTGTGTTGTCGGTGTGTGTGTGTGTGTTGTCGAGTGTGTGTGTGTGTTGTCGGTGTGTGTGTGTGTGTTGTGTGTGTGTGTGTTGTCGGTGTGTGTGTGTGTGTGTGTTGTTGGTGTGTGTGTGTGTGTGTTTGTGTGTGTGTGTTGTCGGTGTGTGTGTGTGTTGTCGGTGTGTGTGTGTGTGTGTGTTGTCGGTGTGTGTGTGTGTGTGTGTTGTCGGTGTGTATGTGTGTGTGTGTTGTCGGTGTGTGTGTGTTTGTTGTCGGTGTGTGTGTGTGTGTGTGTGTGTGTGTTGTCGGTGTGTGTGTGTGTGTGTGTGTGTTTGTTGTCGGTGTGTGTGTGTGTGTGTGTGTGTTGTCGGTGTGTGTGTGTGTTGTCGGTGTGTGTGTGTGTGTTGTCTGTGTGTGTGTGTGTGTGTGTGTTGTCGGTGTGTGTGTGTGTGTGTGTTGTCGGTGTGTGTGTGTGTGTTGTCGGTGTGTGTGTGTGTGTGTGTGTTGTCGGTGTGTGTGTGTGTGTGTGTGTTGTCGGTGTGTGTGTGTGTGTGTTGTCGGGTGTGTGTGTGTGTGTTGTCGGTGTGTGTGTGTTGTGTGTGTGTGTGTTGTCGGTGTGTGTGTGTGTGTGTGCTGTCGGTGTGTGTGTTTGTGTGTGTTGTCTGTGTTTGTGTGTTGTCGGTGTGTGTGTGTGTGTGTGTTGTCGGTGTGTGTGTGTGTTGTCGGTGTGTGTGTGTGTGTGTGTGTGTTGTCGGTGTGTGTGTGTGTGTGTTGTCGGTGTGTGTGTGTGTGTGTGTGTTGTCGGTGTGTGTGTGTGTGTTGTCGGTGTGTGTGTGTGTGTTGTCGGTGTGTGTGTGTGTGTTGCCGGTGTGTTTGTGTGTGTGTGTTGTCGGTGTGTGTGTGTTATCGGTGTGTGTGTGTGTGTTGTCGGTGTGTGTGTGTGTGTTGTGTGTGTGTGTGTTGTCGGTGTGTGTGTGTGTGTGTGTTGTCGGTGTGTGTGTGTGTTGTCGGTGTGTGTGTGTGTGTGTTGTCGGTGTGTGTGTGTGTGTGTGTGTTGTCGGTGTGTGTGTGTGTGTGTTGTCGGTGTGTGTGTGTGTGTTGTGTGTGTGTGTGTGTGTGTTGTCGGTGTGTTTGTGTGTGTTGTCGGTGTGTGTGTGTGTGTTGTGTGTGTGTGTGTGTTGTCGGTGTGTGTGTGTGTGTTGTCGGTGTGTGTGTGTGTGTGTTGTCGGTGTGTGTGTGTGTGTGTTGTCGGTGTGTGTGTGTGTTGTCGGTTTGTGTGTGTGTTGTGTGTGTGTGTGTTGTCGGTGTGTGTGTGTGTGTGTTGTCGGTGTGTGTGTGTGTGTTTGTTGTCGGTGTGTGTGTGTGTTGTCGGTGTGTGTGTGTGTGTGTGTGTGTGTTGTCGGTGTGTGTGTGTGTGTGTTGTCGGTGTGTGTGTGTGTGTGTGTGTGTTGTCGGTGTGTGTGTGTGTGTTGTCGGTGTGTGTTTGTGTGTGTTGCCGGTGTGTTTGTGTGTGTGTGTTGTCGGTGTGTGTGTGTTGTCGGTGTGTGTGTGTGTGTGTTGTCGGTGTGTGTGTGTGTGTTGTGTGTGTGTGTGTTGTCGGTGTGTGTGTGTGTGTCGGTTTGTGTGTGTGTGTGTTGTCGGTGTGTATGTGTGTGTTGTCGGTGTGTGTGTGTGTGTGTGTGTGTGTTGTCGGTGTGTGTGTGTGTGTGTTGTCGGTGTGTGTGTGTGTGTGTTGTGTGTGTGTCTGTGTGTTGTCGGTGTGTTTGTGTGTGTTGTCGGTGTGTGTGTGTGTATTGTGTGTGTGTGTGTTGTCGGTGTGTGTGTGTGTGTTGTCGGTGTGTGTGTGTGTGTGTGTTGTCGGTGTGTATGTGTGTGTGTTGTCGGTGTTTGTGTGTGTTGTCGGTGTGTGTGTGTGTTGTGTGTGTGTGTGTTGTCGGTGTGTGTGTGTGTGTTGTCGGTGTGTGTGTGTGTGTGTGTTGTCGGTGTGTGTGTGTGTGTTGTGTGTGTGTGTGTTGTCGATGTGTGTGTGTGTGTTGTCGGTGTGTGTGTGTGTGTGTGTTGTGTGTGTGTGTGTGTGTGTGTTGTCGGGTGTGTGTGTGTGTGTTGTCGGTGTGTGTGTGTTGTGTGTGTGTGTGTTGTCGGTGTGTGTTTGTGTGTGTTGTCGGTGTGTGTGTGTGTGTTGTCGGTGTGTGTGTGTGTGTGTGTTGTCGGTGTGTGTGTGTGTGTGTTGTGTGTGTGTGTGTTGTCGGTGTGTGTGTGTGTGTTGTCGGTGTGTGTGTGTGTGTGTGTAGTCGGTGTGTGTGTGTGTGTGTGAGTTGTGGTGTGTGTGTGTGTGTGTGTGTTGTCGGTGTGTGTGTGTTATCGGTGTGTGTGTGTGTGTGTTGTCGGTGTGTTTGTGTGTGTGTTGTCGGGTGTGTGTGTGTGTGTTGTCGGTGTGTGTGTGTTGTGTGTGTATGTGTTGTCGGTGTGTGTGTGTGTGTGTGCTGTCGGTGTGTGTGTGTGTGTTGTCTGTGTGTGTGTGTTGTCGGTGTGTGTGTGTGTGTGTGTTGTCGGTGTGTGTGTGTGTTGTCGGTGTGTGTGTGTGTGTGTTGTCGGTGTGTGTGTGTGTGTGTTGTCGGTGTGTGTGTGTGTGTGTTGTCGGTGTGTGTGTGTGTGTGTGTGTTGTCGGTGTGTGTGTGTGTGTGTGTGTGTTGTCGGTGTGTGTGTGTGTGTGTGTTGTCGGTGTGTGTGTGTGTGTGTGTTGTCGGTGTGTGTGTGTGTGTGTGTGTTGTCGGTGTGTGTGTGTGTTGTCGGTGTGTGTGTGTGTGTGTGTTGTCGGTGTGTGTGTGTGTTGTCGGTGTGTATGTGTGTGTGTGTTGTCGGTGTGTGTGTGTTTGTTGTCGGTGTGTGTGTGTGTGTGTGTGTGTGTGTTGTCGGTGTGTGTGTGTGTGTGTGTGTGTTTGTTGTCGGTGTGTGTGTGTGTGTGTGTGTGTTGTCGGTGTGTGTGTGTGTTGTCGGTGTGTGTGTGTGTGTTGTCTGTGTGTGTGTGTGTGTGTGTGTTGTCGGTGTGTGTGTGTGTGTGTGTTGTCGGTGTGTGTGTGTGTGTTGTCGGTGTGTGTGTGTGTGTGTGTGTTGTCGGTGTGTGTGTGTGTGTGTGTGTTGTCGGTGTGTGTGTGTGTGTGTTGTCGGGTGTGTGTGTGTGTGTTGTCGGTGTGTGTGTGTTGTGTGTGTGTGTGTTGTCGGTGTGTGTGTGTGTGTGTGCTGTCGGTGTGTGTGTTTGTGTGTGTTGTCTGTGTTTGTGTGTTGTCGGTGTGTGTGTGTGTGTGTGTTGTCGGTGTGTGTGTGTGTTGTCGGTGTGTGTGTGTGTGTGTGTGTGTTGTCGGTGTGTGTGTGTGTGTGTTGTCGGTGTGTGTGTGTGTGTGTGTGTTGTCGGTGTGTGTGTGTGTGTTGTCGGTGTGTGTGTGTGTGTTGTCGGTGTGTGTGTGTGTGTTGCCGGTGTGTTTGTGTGTGTGTGTTGTCGGTGTGTGTGTGTTATCGGTGTGTGTGTGTGTGTTGTCGGTGTGTGTGTGTGTGTTGTGTGTGTGTGTGTTGTCGGTGTGTGTGTGTGTGTGTGTTGTCGGTGTGTGTGTGTGTTGTCGGTGTGTGTGTGTGTGTGTTGTCGGTGTGTGTGTGTGTGTGTGTGTTGTCGGTGTGTGTGTGTGTGTGTTGTCGGTGTGTGTGTGTGTGTTGTGTGTGTGTGTGTGTGTGTTGTCGGTGTGTTTGTGTGTGTTGTCGGTGTGTGTGTGTGTGTTGTGTGTGTGTGTGTGTTGTCGGTGTGTGTGTGTGTGTTGTCGGTGTGTGTGTGTGTGTGTTGTCGGTGTGTGTGTGTGTGTGTTGTCGTGTGTGTGTGTGTGTTGTCGGTTTGTGTGTGTGTTGTGTGTGTGTGTGTTGTCGGTGTGTGTGTGTGTGTGTTGTCGGTGTGTGTGTGTGTGTTTGTTGTCGGTGTGTGTGTGTGTTGTCGGTGTGTGTGTGTGTGTGTGTGTGTGTTGTCGGTGTGTGTGTGTGTGTGTTGTCGGTGTGTGTGTGTGTGTGTGTGTGTTGTCGGTGTGTGTGTGTGTGTTGTCGGTGTGTGTTTGTGTGTGTTGCCGGTGTGTTTGTGTGTGTGTGTTGTCGGTGTGTGTGTGTTGTCGGTGTGTGTGTGTGTGTGTTGTCGGTGTGTGTGTGTGTTGTCGGTGTGTGTGTGTTGTCGGTGTGTGTGTGTTGTCGGTGTGTGTGTGTGTGTGTTGTCGGTGTGTGTGTGTGTGTGTGTGTTGTCGGTGTGTGTGTGTGTTGTCGGTGTGTGTGTGTGTTGTCGGTGTGTGTGTGTTGTCGGTGTGTGTGTGTGTGTGTGTGTGTGTGTGTGTGTGTGTTGTCGCTGTGTGTGTGTGTTGTCGGTGTGTGTGTGTGTGTGTTGTCGGTGTGTGTGTGTGTGTGTGTGTGTGTTGTCGGTGTGTGTGTGTGTTGTCGGTGTGTGTGTGTGTGTGTTGTCGGTGTGTGTGTGTGTGTTGTGTGTGTGTGTGTGTTGTCGGTGTGTGTGTGTGTGTTGTCGGTGTGTGTGTGTGTGTGTTGTCGGTGTGTGTGTGTGTGTGTTGTGTGTGTGTGTGTGTGTTGTCGGTGTGTGTGTGTGTTGTGTGTGTGTGTGTTGTCGGTGTGTGTGTGTGTGTGTTGTCGGTGTGTGTGTGTGTGTTGTTGTCGGTGTGTGTGTGTGTTGTCGGTGTGTGTGTGTGTGTGTGTGTGTGTTGTCGGTGTGTGTGTGTGTGTGTTGTCGGTGTGTGTGTGTGTGTGTGTGTGTTGTCGGTGTGTGTGTGTGTGTTGTCGGTGTGTGTGTGTGTGTGTTGTCGGTGTGTTGTGTGTGTGTGTTGTCGGTGTGTGTGTGTTGTCGGTGTGTGTGTGTGTGTGTTGTCGGTGTGTGTGTGTGTTGTCGGTGTGTGTGTGTTGTCGTGTGTGTGTGTTGTCGGTGTGTGTGTGTGTGTGTTGTCGGTGTGTGTGTGTGTGTGTGTGTTGTCGGTGTGTGTGTGTGTTGTCGGTGTGTGTGTGTGTTGTCGGTGTGTGTGTGTTGTCGGTGTGTGTGTGTGTGTGTGTGTTGTGTGTGTGTGTGTTGTCGCTGTGTGTGTGTGTTGTCGGTGTGTGTGTGTGTGTGTTGTCGGTGTGTGTGTGTGTGTGTGTGTGTGTTGTCGGTGTGTGTGTGTGTTGTCGGTGTGTGTGTGTGTGTGTTGTCGGTGTGTGTGTGTGTGTGTTGTCGGTGTGTGTGTGTGTGTTGTGTGTGTGTGTGTTGTCGGTGTGTGTGTGTGTGTTGTCGATGTGTGTGTGTGTGTTGTCGGTGGTAGTGTGTGTGTGTTGTGTGTGTGTGTGTTGTCGGTGTGTGTGTGTGTGTGTTGTTGGTGTGTGTGTGTGTGTGTTGTGTGTGTGTGTGTTGTCGGTGTGTGTGTGTGTGTTGTCGGTGTGTGTGTGTGTTGTCGGTGTGTGTGTGTGTGTGTGTGTGTGTGTGTGTTGTCGGTGTGTGTGTGTGTGTGTGTTGTTGGTGTGTGTGTGTGTGTGTTTGTGTGTGTGTGTTGTCGGTGTGTGTGTGTGTTGTCGGTGTGTGTGTGTGTGTGTGTTGTCGGTGTGTGTGTGTGTGTGTGTTGTCGGTGTGTTGTGTGTGTGTGTTGTCGGTGTGTGTGTGTTTGTTGTCGGTGTGTGTGTGTGTGTGTGTGTGTGTGTTGTCGGTGTGTGTGTGTGTGTGTGTGTGTGTTTGTTGTCGGTGTGTGTGTGTGTGTGTGTGTGTTGTCGGTGTGTGTGTGTGTTGTCGGTGTGTGTGTGTGTGTTGTCTGTGTGTGTGTGTGTGTGTGTGTTGTCGGTGTGTGTGTGTGTGTGTGTTGTCGGTGTGTGTGTGTGTGTTGTCGGTGTGTGTGTGTGTGTGTGTGTTGTCGGTGTGTGTGTGTGTGTGTGTGTTGTCGGTGTGTGTGTGTGTGTGTTGTCGGGTGTGTGTGTGTGTGTTGTCGGTGTGTGTGTGTTGTGTGTGTGTGTGTTGTCGGTGTGTGTGTGTGTGTGTGCTGTCGGTGTGTGTGTTTGTGTGTGTTGTCTGTGTGTGTGTGTTGTCGGTGTGTGTGTGTGTGTGTGTGTTGTCGGTGTGTGTGTGTGTTGTCGGTGTGTGTGTGTGTGTGTGTGTGTTGTCGGTGTGTGTGTGTGTGTGTTGTCGGTGTGTGTGTGTGTGTGTGTGTGTCGGTGTGTGTGTGTGTGTTGTCGGTGTGTGTGTGTGTGTTGTCGGTGTGTGTGTGTGTGTTGCCGGTGTGTTTGTGTGTGTGTGTTGTCGGTGTGTGTGTGTTATCGGTGTGTGTGTGTGTGTTGTCGGTGTGTGTCTGTGTGTTGTGTGTGTGTGTGTTGTCGGTGTGTGTGTGTGTGTGTGTTGTCGGTGTGTGTGTGTGTTGTCGGTGTGTGTGTGTTGTCGGTTTGTGTGTGTGTGTGTTGTCGGTGTGTTGTGTGTGTTGTCGGTGTGTGTGTGTGTGTGTGTGTGTGTTGTCGGTGTGTGTGTGTGTGTGTTGTCGGTGTGTGTGTGTGTGTGTTGTGTGTGTGTCTGTGTGTTGTCGGTGTGTTTGTGTGTGTTGTCGGTGTGTGTGTGTGTGTTGTGTGTGTGTGTGTTGTCGGTGTGTGTGTGTGTGTTGTCGGTGTGTGTGTGTGTGTGTGTTGTCGGTGTGTGTGTGTGTG
>NW_027675706.1:52500-80000 GCF_965601325.2 Salmo salar
TGTGTGTTGTCGATGTGTGTGTGTGTGTGTGTGGCCGGTGTGTTGTGTGTGTGTGTTGTCGGTGTGTGTGTGTTGTCGGTGTGTGTGTGTGTGTGTTGTCGGTGTGTGTGTGTGTGTTGTGTGTGTGTGTGTTGTCGGTGTGTGTGTGTGTTGTCGGTGTGTGTGTGTGTGTGTGTTGTCGGTGTGTGTGTTGTCGGTGTGTGTGTGTGTGTGTGTGTGTTGTCGGTGTGTGTGTGTGTGTTGTCGGTGTGTGTGTGTGTGTGTTGTGTGTGTGTGTGTTGTTGGTGTGTTTGTGTGTGTTGTCGGTGTGTGTGTGTGTGTGTGTTGTGTGTGTGTGTGTGTTGTCGGTTTGTGTGTGTGTGTTGTCGGTGTGTGTGTGTGTGTGTGTTGTCGGTGTGTGTGTGTGTGTGTGTGTGTGTTGTCGGTGTGTGTGTGTGTGTGTTGTCGGTGTGTGTGTGTGTGTGTGTGGCCGGTGTGTTTGTGTGTGTGTGTTGTCGGTGTGTGTGTGTTGTCGGTGTGTGTGTGTGTGTGTTGTCGGTGTGTGTGTGTGTGTTGTGTGTGTGTGTGTTGTCGGTGTGTGTGTGTGTTGTCGGTGTGTGTGTGTGTTGTCGGTGTGTGTGTGTGTTGTCGGTGTGTGTGTGTGTGTGTGTGTTGTCGGTGTGTGTGTGTGTGTTGTCGGTGTGTGTGTGTGTGTTGTGTGTGTGTGTGTTGTCGGAGTGTTTGTGTGTGTTGTCGGTGTGTGTGTGTGTGTGTGTTGTGTGTGTGTGTGTTGTCGGTTTGTGTGTGTGTGTTGTCGGTGTGTGTGTGTGTGTGTGTTGTCGGTGTGTGTGTGTGTGTGTTGTCGGTGTGTGTGTGTGTGTTGTCGGTGTGTGTGTGTGTTGTGTGTGTGTGTGTTGTCGGTGTGTGTGTGTGTGTGTTGTCGGTGTGTGTGTGTGTGTGTTGTCGGTGTGTGTGTTTGTGTTGTGTGTGTGTGTGTTGTCGATGTGTGTGTGTGTGTGTGTTGTCGTTGTGTGTGTGTGTGTGTGTTGTCGGTGTGTGTGTGTGTGTGTGTGTTGTCGGTGTGTGTGTGTGTGTGTTGTCGGTGTGTGTGTGTGTGTCTTGTGTGTGTGTGTGTTGTCGGTGTGTGTGTTGTCGGTGTGTGTGTGTGTTGTCGGTGTGTGTGTGTGTGTGTTGTCGGTGTGTGTGTGTGTGTTGTCGGTGTGTGTGTGTGTGTGTTGTCGGTGTGTGTGTGTGTGTGTGTTGTCGGTGTGTGTGTGTGTGTTGTCGGTGTGTGTGTGTGTATGTTGTCGGTGTGTGTGTGTGTGTGTGTGTGTTGTCGGTGTGTGTGTATGTGTGTTGTGTGTGTGTGTGTTGTCGGTGTGTGTGTGTGTGAGTTGTCGGTGTGTGTGTGTGTGTGTGTGTTGTCGGTGTGTGTGTGTTGTGTGTGTGTGTGTTGTCGGTGTGTGTGTGTGTGTTGTCGGTGTGTGTGTGTGTTGTCGGTGTGTGTGTGTGTGTGTTGTGTGTGTGTGTTGTCGGTGTGTGTGTGTGTGTGTCTGTGTGTGTTGTCGGTGTGTGTGTGTGTTGTGTGTGTGTGTGTTGTCGGTGTGTGTGTTGTCGGTGTGTGTGTGTGTGTGTGTGTTGTCGGTGTGTGTGTGTGTGTGTTGTCGGTGTGTGTGTGTGTGTTGTCGGTGTGTGTGTGTGTGTGGGTTGTCGGTGTGTGTGTGTTTGTTGTCGGTGTGTGTGTGTGTGTGTGTGTGTGTGTTGTCGGTGTGTGTGTGTGTGTGTTGTCGGTGTGTGTGTGTGTGTGGGTTGTCGGTGTGTGTGTGTTTGTTGTCGGTGTGTGTGTGTGTGTGTGTGTGTGTGTTGTCGGTGTGTGTGTGTGTGTGTTGTGTGTGTGTGTGTGTTGTCGGTGTGTGTGTGTGTGTTGTCGGTGTGTGTGTTTGTGTTGTCGGTGTGTGTGTGTGTGTGTGTGTTGTCGGTGTGTGTGTGTGTGTGTTGTCGGTGTGTGTGTGTTAGTCGGTGTGTGTGTGTGTTGTGTGTGTGTTGTCGGTGTGTGTGTGTGTGTGTGTGTGTGTGTGTTGTCGGTGTGTGGTGTGTGTGTGTGTTGTCGGTGTGTGTGTGTGTGTGTGTCGGTGTGTGTGTGTTGTCGGTGTGTGTGTGTGTGTGTTGTCGGTGTGTGTGTGTGTGTGTTGTCGGTGTGTGTGTGTGTGTGTTGTCGGTGTGTGTGTGTGTGTTTGTCGTGTGTGTGTGTGTTGTCGGTGTGTGTGTGTGTTGTCGGTGTGTGTGTGTGTGTGTTGTCGGTGTGTGTGTGTGTGTGTGTGTGTTGTCGGTGTGTGTGTGTGTGTGTTGTCGGTGTTTGTGTGTGTGTTGTCGGTGTGTGTGTGTGTGTGTGTGTTGTCGGTGTGTGTGTGTGTGTGTGTGTGTTGTTGGTGTGTGTGTGTGTGTGTTGTCGGTGTGTGTGTGTGTGTCTTGTGTGTGTGTGTGTTGTCGGTGTGTGTGTTGTCGGTGTGTGTGTGTGTGTTGTCGGTGTGTGTGTGTGTGTGTTGTCGGTGTGTGTGTGTGTATGTTGTCGGTGTGTGTGTGTGTGTTGTCGGTGTGTGTGTGTTGTCGGTGTGTGTGTGTGTGTTGTCGGTGTGTGTGTGTGTGTTGTCGGTGTGTGTGTGTGTATGTTGTCGGTGTGTGTGTGTGTGTGTGTGTTGTCGGTGTGTGTGTGTGTGTGTGTGTTGTCGGTGTGTGTGTGTGTGTGTTGTCGGTGTGTGTGTGTTATCAGTGTGTGTGTGTGTGTTGTCGGTGTGTGTGTGTGTGTGTGTGTGTGTTGTCGGTGTGTGTGTGTGTGTTGTCGGTGTGTGTGTGTGTGTGTGTTGTTGGTGTGTGTGTGTGTGTGTGTGTTGTCGGTGTGTTGTCGGTGTGTGTGTGTGTGTTGTCGGTGTGTGTGTGTTGTCGGTGTGTGTGTGTGTGTTGTCGGTGGGTTGTCGGTGTGTGTGTGTGTGTGTTGTCGGTGTATGTGTGTGTATGTTGTCGGTGTGTGTGTGTGTGTTGTCGGTGTGTGTGTGTGTTTTGTGTGTGTGTGTTGTCGGTGTGTGTGTGTGTTGTCGGTGTGTGTGTGTGTGTTGTCGGTGTGTGTGTGTGTGTGTGTGTTGTCGGTGTGTGTGTGTGTGTGTTGTCGGTGTGTGTGTGTGTGTTGTCGGTGTGTGTGTGTGTGTGTGTGTGTGTTGTCGGTGTGTGTGTGTGTGTGTGTGTGTTGTCGGTGTGTGTGTGTGTGTGTTGTCGGGTGTGTGTGTGTGTGTTGTCGGTGTGTGTGTGTTGTGTGTGTGTGTGTTGTCGGTGTGTGTGTGTGTGTGTGCTGTCGGTGTGTGTGTTTGTGTGTGTTGTCTGTGTGTGTGTGTTGTCGGTGTGTGTGTGTGTGTGTGTTGTCGGTGTGTGTGTGTGTTGTCGGTGTGTGTGTGTGTGTGTGTGTTGTCGGTGTGTGTGTGTGTGTGTTGTCGGTGTGTGTGTGTGTGTGTGTGTGTTGTCGGTGTGTGTGTGTGTGTGTTGTCGGTGTGTGTGTGTGTGTGTTTTCGGTGTGTGTGTGTGTGTTGTCGGTGTGTGTGTTGTCGGTGTGTGTGTTGTCGGTGTGTGTGTGTGTGTGTGTGTGTGTGTTGTCGGTGTGTGTGTGTTATCGGTGTGTGTGTGTGTGTGTGTGTGTGTTGTCGGTGTGTGTGTGTGTGTGTAGTCGGTGTGTGTGTGTGTGTGTGTTGTCGGTGTGTGTGTGTGTGTGTGTGTTGTCGGTGTGTGTGTGTGTGTGTGTGTGTGTTGTCGGTGTGTGTGTGTGTGTGTGTGTGTGTGTGTTGTCGGTGTGTGTGTGTGTGTGTTGTCGGTGTGTGTGTGTGTGTGTATGTGTGTTGTCGGTGTGTGTGTGTGTGTGTTGTCGGTGTGTGTGTGTGTGTGTGTTTTCGGTGTGTGTGTGTGTGTTGTCGGTGTGTGTGTTGTCGGTGTGTGTGTTGTCGGTGTGTGTGTGTGTGTGTGTGTGTGTGTGTGTTGTCGGTGTGTGTGTGTTATCGGTGTGTGTGTGTGTGTGTGTGTGTGTGTTGTCGGTGTGTGTGTGTGTGTGTAGTCGGTGTGTGTGTGTGTGTGTGTTGTCGGTGTGTGTGTGTGTGTGTGTGTTGTCGGTGTGTGTGTGTGTGTGTGTGTGTTGTCGTTGTGTGTGTGTGTGTGTTGTCGATGTGTGTGTGTGTGTGTGTGGCCGGTGTGTTTGTGTGTGTGTGTTGTCGGTGTGTGTGTGTTGTCGGTGTGTGTGTGTGTGTGTTGTCGGTGTGTGTGTGTGTGTTGTGTGTGTGTGTGTTGTCGGTGTGTGTGTGTGTTGTCGGTGTGTGTGTGTGTGTGTTGTCGGTGTGTGTGTGTGTTGTCGGTGTGTGTGTGTGTGTGTGTGTTGTCGTTGTTTGTGTGTGTGTTGTCGGTGTGTGTGTGTGTGTGTTGTGTGTGTGTGTGTTGTCGGTGTGTTTGTGTGTGTTGTCGGTGTGTGTGTGTGTGTGTGTTGTGTGTGTGTGTGTGTTGTCGGTTTGTGTGTGTGTGTTGTCGGTGTGTGTGTGTGTGTGTGTTGTCGGTGTGTGTGTGTGTGTGTGTGTGTTGTCGGTGTGTGTGTGTGTGTGTTGTCGGTGTGTGTGTGTGTGTGTGTGGCCGGTGTGTTTGTGTGTGTGTGTTGTCGGTGTGTGTGTGTTGTCGGTGTGTGTGTGTTGTCGGTGTGTGTGTGTGTGTTGTGTGTGTGTGTGTTGTCGGTGTGTGTGTGTGTTGTCGGTGTGTGTGTGTGTTGTCGGTGTGTGTGTGTGTTGTCGGTGTGTGTGTGTGTGTTGTCGGTGTGTGTGTGTGTGTTGTCGGTGTGTGTGTGTGTGTGTTGTGTGTGTGTGTGTTGTCGGTGTGTTTGTGTGTGTTGTCGGTGTGTGTGTGTGTGTGTGTTGTGTGTGTGTGTGTTGTCGGTTTGTGTGTGTGTGTTGTCGGTGTGTGTGTGTGTGTGTGTTGTCGGTGTGTGTGTGTGTGTGTTGTCGGTGTGTGTGTGTGTGTTGTCGGTGTGTGTGTGTGTTGTGTGTGTGTGTGTGTTGTCGGTGTGTGTGTGTGTGTGTTGTCGGTGTGTGTGTGTGTGTGTGTGTGTTGTCGGTGTGTGTGTTTGTGTTGTGTGTGTGTGTGTTGTCGATGTGTGTGTGTGTGTGTGTTGTCGTTGTGTGTGTGTGTGTGTGTGTTGTCGGTGTGTGTGTGTGTGTGTGTGTTGTCGGTGTGTGTGTGTGTGTGTTGTCGGTGTGTGTGTGTGTGTCTTGTGTGTGTGTGTGTTGTCGGTGTGTGTGTTGTCGCTGTGTGTGTGTGTTGTCGGTGTGTGTGTGTGTGTGTTGTCGGTGTGTGTGTGTGTGTTGTCGGTGTGTGTGTGTGTGTGTTGTCGGTGTGTGTGTGTGTGTGTGTTGTCGGTGTGTGTGTGTGTGTTGTCGGTGTGTGTGTGTGTATGTTGTCGGTGTGTGTGTGTGTGTGTGTGTGTGTGTGTTGTCGGTGTGTGTGTATGTGTGTTGTGTGTGTGTGTGTTGTCGGTGTGTGTGTGTGTGAGTTGTCGGTGTGTGTGTGTGTGTGTGTGTTGTCGGTGTGTGTGTGTTGTGTGTGTGTGTGTTGTCGGTGTGTGTGTGTGTGTGTTGTCGGTGTGTGTGTGTGTTGTCGGTGTGTGTGTGTGTGTTGTGTGTGTGTGTTGTCGGTGTGTGTGTGTGTGTGTGTGTGTGTTGTCGGTGTGTGTGTGTGTTGTGTGTGTGTGTGTTGTCGGTGTGTGTGTTGTCGGTGTGTGTGTGTGTGTGTTGTCGGTGTGTGTGTGTGTGTTGTCGGTGTGTGTGTGTGTGTGGGTTGTCGGTGTGTGTGTGTTTGTTGTCGGTGTGTGTGTGTGTGTGTGTGTGTGTTGTCGGTGTGTGTGTGTGTGTGTTGTCGGTGTGTGTGTGTGTGTGGGTTGTCGGTGTGTGTGTGTTTGTTGTCGGTGTGTGTGTGTGTGTGTGTGTGTGTGTTGTCGGTGTGTGTGTGTGTGTTGTGTGTGTGTGTTGTCGGTGTGTGTGTGTGTGTTGTCGGTGTGTGTGTGTGTTGTCGGTGTGTGTGTGTGTGTGTTGTCGGTGTGTGTGTGTTATCAGTGTGTGTGTGTGTGTTGTCGGTGTGTGTGTGTGTGTGTGTGTGTGTGTTGTCGGTGTGTGTGTGTGTGTTGTCGGTGTGTGTGTGTGTGTTGTCGGTGTGTGTGTGTGTTGTCGGTGTGTTGTCGGTGTGTGTGTGTGTGTGTGTGTTGTCGGTGTGTGTGTGTTGTCGGTGTGTGTGTGTGTGTTGTCGGTGGGTTGTCGGTGTGTGTGTGTGTGTGTTGTCGGTGTATGTGTGTGTGTGTTGTCGGTGTGTGTGTGTGTTGTCGGTGTGTGTGTGTGTTTTGTGTGTGTGTGTGTGTTGTCGGTGTGTGTGTGTGTTGTCGGTGTGTGTGTGTGTGTGTTGTCGGTGTGTGTGTGTGTGTGTGTGTGTTGTCGGTGTGTGTGTGTGTGTGTGTGTTGTCGGTGTTTGTGTGTGTGTTGTCGGTGTGTGTGTGTGTGTGTGTGTTGTCGGTGTGTGTGTGTGTGTGTGTGTGTTGTCGGTGTGTGTGTGTGTGTGTTGTCGGTGTGTGTGTGTGTGTCTTGTGTGTGTGTGTGTTGTCGGTGTGTGTGTTGTCGGTGTGTGTGTGTGTTGTCGGTGTGTGTGTGTGTTTGTTGTCGGTGTGTGTGTGTGTGTTGTCGGTGTGTGTGTGTTGTCGGTGTGTGTGTGTGTGTTGTCGGTGTGTGTGTGTGTGTTGTCGGTGTGTGTGTGTGTGTGTGTCGGTGTGTGTGTGTTATCAGTGTGTGTGTGTGTGTTGTCGGTGTGTGTGTGTGTGTGTGTGTGTGTTGTCGGTGTGTGTGTGTGTTGTCGGTGTGTGTGTGTGTGTGTGTTGTTGGTGTGTGTGTGTGTGTGTGTGTTGTCGGTGTGTGTGTGTGTGTTGTCGGTGTGTGTGTGTGTTGTCGGTGTGTGTGTGTTGTCGGTGTGTGTGTGTGTGTTGTCGGTGGGTTGTCGGTGTGTGTGTGTGTGTGTTGTCGGTGTATGTGTGTGTATGTTGTCGGTGTGTGTGTGTGTGTGTTGTCGGTGTGTGTGTGTGTTTTGTGTGTGTGTGTTGTCGGTGTGTGTGTGTGTTGTCGGTGTGTGTGTGTGTGTTGTCGGTGTGTGTGTGTGTGTGTGTGTGTTGTCGGTGTGTGTGTGTGTGTGTTGTCGGTGTGTGTGTGTGTGTTGTCGGTGTGTGTGTGTGTGTGTGTGTTGTCGGTGTGTGTGTGTGTGTGTGTGTTGTCGGTGTGTGTGTGTGTGTGTTGTCGGGTGTGTGTGTGTGTGTTGTCGGTGTGTGTGTGTTGTGTGTGTGTGTGTTGTCGGTGTGTGTGTGTGTGTGTGCTGTCGGTGTGTGTGTTTGTGTGTGTTGTCTGTGTGTGTGTGTTGTCGGTGTGTGTGTGTGTGTGTGTTGTCGGTGTGTGTGTGTGTTGTCGGTGTGTGTGTGTGTGTGTGTGTGTGTTGTCGATGTGTGTGTGTGTGTGTTGTCGGTGTGTGTGTGTGTGTGTGTGTGTGTGTGTTGTCGGTGTGTGTGTGTGTGTGTTGTCGGTGTGTGTGTGTGTGTGTTTTCGGTGTGTGTGTGTGTGTTGTCGGTGTGTGTGTTGTCGGTGTGTGTGTTGTCGGTGTGTGAGTGTGTGTGTGTGTGTGTGTTGTCGGTGTGTGTGTGTTATCGGTGTGTGTGTGTGTGTGTGTGTGTTGTCGGTGTGTGTGTGTGTGTGTAGTCGGTGTGTGTGTGTGTGTGTGTTGTCGGTGTGTGTGTGTGTGTGTGTTGTCGGTGTGTGTGTGTGTGTGTTGTCGGTGTGTGTGTGTGTGTGTTGTCGGTGTGTGTGTGTTGTCGGTGTGTGTGTGTGTGTGTTGTCGGTGTGTGTGTGTGTGTTGTCGGTGTGTGTGTGTGTGTGTTGTCGGTGTGTGTGTGTGTGTTGTCGGTGTGTGTGTGTGTGTGTGTTGTCGGTGTGTGTGTGTGTGTGTGTTGTCAGTGTGTGTGTGTGTGTTGTCGGTGTGTGTGTGTGTGTGTGTGTGTTATCGGTGTGTGTGTGTGTGTTGCCGGTGTGTGTGTGTTGTTGGTGTGAGTGAGTGTGTTGTCGGTGTGTGTGTGTGTGTGTTGTCGGTGTGTGTGTGTGTGTGTTGTCGGTGTGTGTGTGTGTGGTCGGTGTGTGTGTGTGTGTGTGTGTGTGTATTGTCGGTGTGTGTGTGTTGTAGGTGTGTGTGTGTGTGTGTTGTCTTTGTGTGTGTGTTTATGTGTTGTCGGTGTGTGTGTGTGTGTGTTGTCGGTGTGTGTGTGTCTGTGTTGTCAGTGTGTGTGTGTGTGTGTTGTCGGTGTGTGTGTGTGTGTGTGTGTGTGTGTGTGTGGTGTGTGTGTGTGTGTGTGTGTGTGTGTGTGTGTGTGTGTGTGTGTTGTCGGTGTGTGTGTGTGTGTGTGTTGTCGGTGTGTGTGTGTGTGTTGCCGATGTGTGTGTGTGTGTTGTCGGTGTGTGTGTGTGTGTGTTGTCGGTGTGTGTGTGTGTGTGTTGTCTGTGTGTGTGTGTGTGTGTGTTGTCGGTGTGTGTGTGTGTGTTGTCGGTGTGTGTGTGTGTGTGTGTTGTCGGTGTGTGTGTGTGTGTGTGTGTGTGTGTTGTCGGTGTGTGTGTGTGTGTTGTCGGTGTGTGTGTGTGTGTGTTCTCGGTGTGTGTGTGTGTGTGTGTGTGTGTGTGTTGTCGGTGTGTGTGTGTGTGTGTTGTCGGTGTGTGTGTGTGTGTTGTGTGTGTGTGTGTGTGTTGTCGGTGTGTGTGTGTGTTGTCGGTGTGTGTGTTGTCAGTGTGTGTGTGTGTGTGTTGTGTGTGTGTGTGTTGTCGTTGTGTGTGTGTGTGTTGTCGGTGTGTGTGTGTGTGTGTGTTGTCGGTGTGTGTGTGTGTGTTGTCGGTGTGAGTGTGTGTGTGTTGTCGGTGTGTGTGTGTGTGTGTTGTCGGTGTGTGTGTGTGTGTGTTGTCGGTGTGTGTGTGTGTGTGTTGTCGGTGTGAGTGTGTGTGTGTTGTCGGTGTGTGTG
The DNA here is from genome assembly GCF_965601325.2 of Salmo salar. NCBI lineage: Eukaryota > Metazoa > Chordata > Actinopteri > Salmoniformes > Salmonidae > Salmo > Salmo salar. Next base: position 61,577 of record NW_027675706.1, read on the forward strand.
TGTGTGTGTTGTCGGTGTGTGTGTGTGTGTGTGTTGTCGGTGTGTGTGTGTGTGTGTTGTCGGTGTGTGTGTGTGTGTGTTGTCGGTGTGTGTGTGTGTTGTGTGTGTGTGTTGTCGGTGTGTGTGTGTGTTGTCGGTGTGTGTGTGTGTGTGTGTTGTCGGTGTGTGTGTGTGTGTGTGTGTGTGTGTGTGTGTGTGTGTTGTCGGTGTGTGTGTTTGTGTGTGTTGTCGGTGTGTGTGTGTGTGTTGTCGGTGTCTGTGTGTGTGTTGTCGGTGTGTGTGTGTGTGTTGTCGGTGTGTGTGTGTGTGTTGCCGGTGTGTTTGTGTGTGTGTGTTGTCGGTGTGTGTGTGTTGTCGGTGTGTGTGTGTGTGTGTTGTCGGTGTGTGTGTGTGTGTTGTGTGTGTGTGTGTTGTCGGTGTGTGTGTGTGTGTGTGTTGTCGGTGTGTGTGTGTGTTGTCGGTGTGTGTGTGTGTGTTGTCGGTGTGTGTGTGTGTGTGTGTGTTGTCGGTGTGTGTGTGTGTGTGTTGTCGGTGTGTGTGTGTGTGTTGTGTGTGTGTGTGTGTGTTGTCGGTGTGTTTGTGTGTGTTGTCGGTGTGTGTGTGTGTGTTGTGTGTGTGTGTGTGTTGTCGGTGTGTGTGTGTGTGTTGTCGGTGTGTGTGTGTGTTGTCGGTGTGTGTGTGTGTGTGTTGTCGGTGTGTGTGTGTGTTGTCGGTGTGTGTGTGTGTTGTGTGTGTGTGTGTTGTCGGTGTGTGTGTGTGTGTGTTGTCGGTGTGTGTGTGTGTGTGTGTGTGTTGTCGGTGTGTGTGTGTTGTGTGTGTGTGTGTTGTCGGTGTGTGTGTGTGTGTATGCTGTCGGTGTGTGTGTTTGTGTGTGTTGTCTGTGTGTGTGTGTTGTCGGTGTGTGTGTGTGTGTGTGTTGTCGGTGTGTGTGTGTGTGTGTGTGTGTGTTGTCGGTGTGTGTGTGTGTTGTCGGTGTGTGTGTGTGTGTGTGTGTGTGTGTTGTCGGTGTGTGTGTGTGTGTTGTCGGTGTGTGTTTGTGTGTGTTGTCGGTGTGTGTGTGTGTGTGTTGCCGGTGTGTTTGTGTGTGTGTGTTGTCGGTGTGTGTGTGTTGTCGGTGTGTGTGTGTGTGTGTTGTCGGTGTGTGTGTGTGTGTTGTGTGTGTGTGTGTTGTCGGTGTGTGTGTGTGTGTGTTGTCGGTGTGTGTGTGTGTGTGTTGTCGGTGTGTGTGTGTGTGTTGTCGGTGTGTGTGTGTGTGTGTGTGTGTTGTCGGTGTGTGTGTGTGTGTGTTGTCGGTGTGTGTGTGTGTGTTGTGTGTGTTTGTGTGTGTTGTCGGTGTGTTTGTGTGTGTTGTCGGTGTGTGTGTGTGTGTTGTGTGTGTGTGTGTTGTCGGTGTGTGTGTGTGTGTTGTCGGTGTGTGTGTGTGTGTTGTCGGTGTGTGTGTGTGTGTGTTGTCGGTGTGTGTGTGTGTTGTCGGTGTGTGTGTGTGTGTGTGTGTGTGTTATCGGTGTGTGTGTGTGTGTTGCCGGTGTGTGTGTGTTGTTGGTGTGAGTGAGTGTGTTGTCGGTGTGTGTGTGTGTGTGTTGTCGGTGTGTGTGTGTGTGTGTTGTCGGTGTGTGTGTGTGTGGTCGGTGTGTGTGTGTGTGTGTGTATTGTCGGTGTGTGTGTGTTGTCGGTGTGTGTGTGTGTTGTCTGTGTGTGTGTGTTTATGTGTTGTCGGTGTGTGTGTGTGTGTGTTGTCGGTGTGTGTGTGTGTGTGTTGTCGGTGTGTGTGTGTGTGTGTTGTCAGTGTGTGTGTGTTTATGTGTTGTCGGTGTGTGTGTGTGTGTGTTGTCGGTGTGTGTGTGTTGTCGGTGTGTGTGTGTGTTGTCGGTGTGTGTGTGTGTGTTGTCGGTGTGTGTGTGTGTGTGTGTGTGTATGTGTGTGTGTTGTCGGTGTGTGTGTGTGTTGTCGGTGTGTGTGTGTGTGTTGTCGGTGTGTGTGTGTGTGTGTTGTGGGTGTGTGTGTGTGTGTTGTCAGTGTTTGTGTGTGTGTGTTGTCGGTGTGTGTGTGTGTGTGTTGTCGGTGTGTGTGTGTTTATGTGTTGTCGGTGTGTGTGTGTGTGTTGTCGGTGTGTGTGTGTGTGTTGTCGGTGTGTGTGTGTGTTGTCGGTGTGTGTGTGTGTGTTGTCGGTGTGTGTGTGTGTTGTGGGTGTGTGTGTGTGTGTTGTCAGTGTTTGTGTGTGTGTGTTGTCGGTGTGTGTGTGTGTGTGTTGTCGGTGTGTGTGTGTGTGTTGTGTGTGTGTGTGTTGTCGGTGTGTGTGTGTGTGTTGTCCGAGTGTGTGTGTGTGTGTGTTGTCGGTGTGTGTGTGTTGTCGGTGTGTGTGTGTGTGTGTGTTGTCGATGTGTGTGTGTGTGTGTGTTATCGGTGTGTGTGTGTGTGTGTGTGTTGTCGGTGTGTGTGTGTGTGTGTGTGTGTGTGTGTGTTGTCAGTGTGTGTGTGTGTGTTGTCGGTGTGTGTGTGTGTGTGTGTGTTGTCGGTGTGTGTGTCTGTGTGTTGTCGGTGTGTGTGTGTGTGTTGTCGGTGTGTGTGTGTGTGTGTGTTGTCGGTGTGTGTGTGTGTGTTGTCGGTGTGTGTGTGTGTGTGTTGTCGGTGTGTTTGTGTGTGTGTGTGTTGTCGGTGTGTGTGTGTGTTGTGTGTGTGTTATCGGTGTGTGTGTGTGTGTTGCCGGTGTGTGTGTGTTGTCGGTGTGTGTGTGTGTGTTGTCGGTGTGTGTGTGTGTGTGTTGTCGGTGTGTGTGTGTGTGTGTGTGGTTCGGTGTGTGTGTGTGTGTTGTCGGTGTGTGTGTGTTTATGTGTTGTCGGTGTGTGTGTGTGTGTGTTGTCGGTGTGTGTGTGTGTGTTGTCGGTGTGTGTGTGTGTTGTCGGTGTGTGTGTGTGTGTTGTCGGTGTGTGTGTGTGTGTGTGTATGTGTGTGTGTTGTCGGTGTGTGTGTGTGTTGTGGGTGTGTGTGTGTGTGTTGTCGGTGTGTGTGTGTGTGTGTTGTGGGTGTGTTTGTGTTTATGTGTTGTCGGTGTGTGTGTGTGTGTGTTGTCGGTGTGTGTGTGTGTGTTGTCGGTGTGTGTGTGTGTTGTCGGTGTGTGTGTGTGTGTTGTCGGTGTGTGTGTGTGTGTGTTGTGGGTGTGTGTGTGTGTGTTGTCAGTGTTTGTGTGTGTGTGTTGTCGGTGTGTGTGTGTGTTGTCGGTGTGTGTGTGTGTGTTGTGTGTGTGTGTGTGTTGTCAGTGTGTGTGTGTGTGTTGTCCGAGTGTGTGTGTGTGTGTGTGTGTTGTCGGTGTGTGTGTGTTGTCGGTGTGTGTGTGTGTGTGTGTGTTGTCGGTGTGTGTGTGTGTGTGTGTTGTCGGTGTGTGTGTGTGTGTGTGTTGTCGGTGTGTGTGTGTGTGTGTGTGTGTGTGTTGTCAGTGTGTGTGTGTGTGTTGTCGGTGTGTGTGTGTGTGTGTGTGTTGTCGGTGTGTGTGTGTGTGTGTTGTCGGTGTGTGTGTGTGTTGTGTGTGTGTTATCGGTGTGTGTGTGTGTGTTGCCGGTGTGTGTGTGTTGTCGGTGTGTGTGTGTGTGTTGTCGGTCTGTGTGTGTGTGTGTTGTCGGTGTGTGTGTGTGTGTGTGTGGTTCGGTGTGCGTGTGTGTGTTGTCGGTGTGTGTGTGTGTGTGTGTTGTCGGTGTGTGTGTGTGTGGTCGGTGTGTGTGTGTGTGTGTGTGTATTGTCGGTGTGTGTGTGTTGTCGGTGTGTGTGTGTGTGTGTTGTCTGTGTGTGTGTGTTTATGTGTTGTCGGTGTGTGTGTGTGTGTGTTGTCGGTGTGTGTGTGTGTGTTGTCGGTGTGTGAGTGTGTGTGTTGTCAGTGTGTGTGTGTTTATGTGTTGTCGGTGTGTGTGTGTGTGTGTTGTCGGTGTGTGTGTGTGTGTTGTCGGTGTGTGTGTGTGTTGTCGGTGTGTGTGTGTGTGTTGTCGGTGTGTGTGTGTGTATGTGTGTGTGTTGTCGGTGTGTGTGTGTGTTGTCGGTGTGTGTGTGTGTGTTGTCGGTGTGTGTGTGTGTGTGTTGTGGGTGTGTGTGTGTGTGTTGTCAGTGTTTGTGTGTGTGTGTTGTCGGTGTGTGTGTGTGTGTGTTGTCGGTGTGTGTGTGTTTATGTGTTGTCGGTGTGTGTGTGTGTGTGTTGTCGGTGTGTGTGTGTTGTCGGTGTGTGTGTGTGTTGTCGGTGTGTGTGTGTGTGTGTTGTCAGTGTGTGTGTGTGTGTGTTGTGGGTGTGTGTGTGTGTGTTGTCAGTGTTTGTGTGTGTGTGTTGTCGGTAGGTGTGTGTGTGTGTTGTCGGTGTGTGTGTGTGTTGTCGGTGTGTGTGTGTGTGTTGTCCGAGTGTGTGTGTGTGTGTGTGTGTTGTCGGTGTGTGTGTGTTGTCGGTGTGTGTGTGTGTGTGTGTTGTCGGTGTGTGTGTGTGTGTGTGTGTGTGTTGTCGGTGTGTGTGTGTGTGTTGTCGGTGTGTGTGTGTGTGTGTGTGTGTGTGTGTGTTGTCAGTGTGTGTGTGTGTGTGTGTGTTGTCGGTGTGTGTGTGTGTGTGTGTTTTGTCGGTGTGTGTGTGTGTGTGTTGTCGGTGTGTGTGTGTGTGTTGTCGGTGTGTGTGTGTGTGTTGTCGGTGTGTGTGTGTGTGTGTTGTCGGTGTGTTTGTGTGTGTGTGTTGTCGGTGTGTGTGTGTGTTGTGTGTGTGTGTGTGTGTTGTCGGTGTGTGTGTGTTGTCAGTGTGTGTGTGTGTGTGTTGTGTGTGTGTGTGTTGTCGGTGTGTGTGTGTGTGTTGTCGGTGTGTGTGTGTGTGTGTGTGTGTTGTCGGTGTGTGTGTGTGTTGTCGGTGTGTGTGTGTGTGTGTTGTCGGTGTGTGTGTGTGTGTGTTGTCGGTGTGTGTGTGTGTGTGTTGTCGGTGTGTGTGTGTGTGTTGTCGGTGTGTGTGTGTGTGTGTTGTCGGTGTGTGTGTGTGTGTGTGTTGTCGGTGTGTGTGTGTGTGTGTTGTCGGTGTGTGTGTGTGTGTTGTCGGTGTGTGTGTGTGTGTGTTGTCGGTGTGTGTGTGTGTGTGTTGTCGGTGTGTGTGTGTGTGTGTTGTCGGTGTGTGTGTGTGTGTTGTCGTTGTGTGTGTGTGTGTGTGTTGTCGGTGTGTGTGTCTGTGTTGTCGGTGTGTGTGTGTGTGTGTGTATGTGTTGTCGGTGTGTGTGTGTGTGTGTGTGTTGTCGGTGTGTGTGTGTGTATTGTCGGTGTGTGTGTGTGTGTTGTCGGTTTGTGTGTGTGTGTGTGTGTGTTGTCGGTGTGTGTGTGTGTGTTGTCGGTGTGTGTGTGTGTGTGTGTTGTCGGTGTGTGTGTGTTGTCGGTGTGTGTGTGTGTTGTCGGTGTGTGTGTGTGTGTTGTCGGTGTGTGTGTGTTGTCAGTGTGTGTGTGTGTGTTGTCAGTGTGTGTGTGTGTGTTGTGGGTGTGTGTGTGTGTGTTGTCAGTGTTTGTGTGTGTGTGTTGTCGGTGTGTGTGTGTGTTGTCGGTGTGTGTGTGTTTATGTGTTGTCGGTGTGTGTGTGTGTGTGTTGTCGGTGTGTGTGTGTGTGTTGTCGGTGTGTGTGTGTGTTGTCGGTGTGTGTGTGTGTGTTGTCGGTGTGTGTGTGTGTGTGTGTTGTGGGTGTGTGTGTGTGTGTTGTCAGTGTTTGTGTGTGTGTGTTGTCGGTGTGTGTGTGTGTGTGTTGTCGGTGTGTGTGTGTGTGTTGTGTGTGTGTGTGTTGTCGGTGTGTGTGTGTGTGTTGTCCGAGTGTGTGTGTGTTAATGTGTTGTCGGTGTGTGTGTGTGTGTGTTGTCGGTGTGTGTGTGTGTGTTGTCGGTGTGTGTGTGTGTTGTCGGTGTGTGTGTTGTCGGTGTGTGTGTGTGTGTGTGTGTGTGTATGTGTGTGTGTTGTCGGTGTGTGTGTGTGTTGTCGGTGTGTGTGTGTGTGTTGTCGGTGTGTGTGTGTGTGTGTGTTGTGGGTGTGTGTGTGTGTGTTGTCAGTGTTTGTGTGTGTGTGTTGTCGGTGTCTGTGTGTGTGTGTTGTCGGTGTGTGTGTGTTTATGTGTTGTCGGTGTGTGTGTGTGTGTGTTGTCGGTGTGTGTGTGTGTGTTGTCGGTGTGTGTGTGTGTTGTCGGTGTGTGTGTGTGTTGTCGGTGTGTGTGTGTGTGTGTTGTGGGTGTGTGTGTGTGTGTTGTCAGTGTTTGTGTGTGCGTTGTCAGTGTGTGTGTGTGTGTGTGTTGTCGGTGTGTGTGTCTGTGTTGTGTGTGTGTGTGTTGTCGGTGTGTGTGTGTGTGTTGTCCGAGTGTGTGTGTGTGTGTGTTGTCGGTGTGTGTGTGTTGTCGGTGTGTGTGTGTGTGTGTGTGTTGTCGGTGTGTGTGTGTGTGTTTGTGTGTGTGTGTGTTGTCGGTGTGTGTGTGTGTTGTCGGTGTGTGTGTGTGTGTTGTCAGTGTGTGTGTGTGTTGTCGGTGTGTGTGTGTGTGTGTGTGTGTTGTCGGTGTGTGTGTGTGTGTGTTGTCGGTGTGTGTGTGTGTGTTGTCGGTTTGTGTGTGTTGTCGGTGTGTGTGTGTGTTGTCGGTGTGTTTGTGTGTGTGTGTTGTCGGTGTGTGTGTGTGTGTGTTGTGTGTGTGTGTGTTGTCGGTGTGTGTGTGTGTGTTGTCGGTGTGTGTGTGTGTGTGTGTTGTCGGTGTGTGTGTGTGTGTTGTCGGTGTGTGTGTGTGTGTGTTGTCGGTGTGTGTGTGTGTGTGTTGTCGGTGTGTGTGTGTGTGTGTTGTCGGTGTGTGTGTGTGTGTTGTCGGTGTGTGTGTGTGTGTGTTGTCGGTGTGTGTGTGTGTTGTCGGTGTGTGTGTGTGTGTGTTGTCGGTGTGTGTGTGTGTGTTGTCGGTGTGTGTGTGTGTGTGTTGTCGGTGTGTGTGTGTGTGTGTTGTCGGTGTGTGTGTGTTGTCGGTGTGTGTGTGTGTGTTGTCGGTGTGTGTGTGTGTGTGTTGTCGGTGTGTGTGTGTGTGTGTTGTCGGTGTGTGTGTGTGTGTTGTCGGTGTGTGTGTGTTATCGGTGTGTGTGTGTGTGTGTGTGTGTTGTCGGTGTGTGTGTGTGTGTGTGTTGTCGGTGTGTGTGTCTGTGTTGTCGGTGTGTGTGTGTGTGTGTGTGTATGTGTTGTCGGTGTGTGTGTGTGTGTGTGTGTTGTCGGTGTGTGTGTGTGTGTTGTCGGTGTGTGTGTGTGTGTGTGTGTTGTCGGTGTGTGTGTGTGTTGTCGGTGTGTGTGTGTGTGTTGTCGGTGTGTGTGTGTGTGTGTGTTGTGGGTGTGTGTGTGTGTGTTGTCAGTGTTTGTGTGTGTGTGTTGTCGGTGTCTGTGTGTGTGTGTTGTCGGTGTGTGTGTGTTTATGTGTTGTCGGTGTGTGTGTGTGTGTGTTGTCGGTGTGTGTGTGTGTGTTGTCGGTGTGTGTGTGTGTTGTCGGTGTGTGTGTGTGTGTGTTGTGGGTGTGTGTGTGTGTTGTCAGTGTTTGTGTGTGCGTTGTCAGTGTGTGTGTGTGTGTGTTGTTGGTGTGTGTGTGTGTGTGTTGTGTGTGTGTGTGTTGTCGGTGTGTGTGTGTGTGTTGTCGATGTGTGTGTGTGTGTTGTCGGTGTGTGTGTGTGTGTTGTGTGTGTGTGTGTTGTCGGTGTGTGTGTGTGTGTGTGTTGTTGGTGTGTGTGTGTGTGTGTTTGTGTGTGTGTGTTGTCGGTGTGTGTGTGTGTTGTCGGTGTGTGTGTGTGTGTGTGTGTTGTCGGTGTGTGTGTGTGTGTGTGTTGTCGGTGTGTATGTGTGTGTGTGTTGTCGGTGTGTGTGTGTTTGTTGTCGGTGTGTGTGTGTGTGTGTGTGTGTGTGTGTTGTCGGTGTGTGTGTGTGTGTGTGTGTGTTTGTTGTCGGTGTGTGTGTGTGTGTGTGTGTGTTGTCGGTGTGTGTGTGTGTTGTCGGTGTGTGTGTGTGTGTTGTCTGTGTGTGTGTGTGTGTTGTCGGTGTGTGTGTGTGTGTGTTGTCGGTGTGTGTGTGTGTGTTGTCGGTGTGTGTGTGTGTGTGTTGTCGGTGTGTGTGTGTGTTGTCGGTGTGTGTGTGTGTGTGTTGTCGGTGTGTGTGTGTGTGTTGTCGGTGTGTGTGTGTGTGTGTTGTCGGTGTGTGTGTGTGTGTGTTGTCGGTGTGTGTGTGTGTGTTGTCGGTGTGTGTGTGTGTGTTGTCGGTGTGTGTGTGTGTGTGTTGTCGGTGTGTGTGTGTGTGTGTTGTCGGTGTGTGTGTGTGTGTTGTCGGTGTGTGTGTGTTATCGGTGTGTGTGTGTGTGTGTGTGTGTTGTCGGTGTGTGTGTGTGTGTGTGTTGTCGGTGTGTGTGTCTGTGTTGTCGGTGTGTGTGTGTGTGTGTGTGTATGTGTTGTCGGTGTGTGTGTGTGTGTGTGTGTTGTCGGTGTGTGTGTGTGTGTTGTCGGTGTGTGTGTGTGTGTGTTGTCGGTTTGTGTGTGTGTGTGTGTGTTGTCGGTGTGTGTGTGTGTGTTGTCGGTGTGTGTGTGTGTGTGTTGTTGGTGTGTGTGTGTGTGTGTTGTGTGTGTGTGTGTTGTCGGTGTGTGTGTGTGTGTTGTCGATGTGTGTGTGTGTGTTGTCGGTGTGTGTGTGTGTGTTGTGTGTGTGTGTGTTGTCGGTGTGTGTGTGTGTGTGTGTTGTTGGTGTGTGTGTGTGTGTGTTTGTGTGTGTGTGTTGTCGGTGTGTGTGTGTGTTGTCGGTGTGTGTGTGTGTGTGTGTTGTCGGTGTGTGTGTGTGTGTGTGTTGTCGGTGTGTATGTGTGTGTGTGTTGTCGGTGTGTGTGTGTTTGTTGTCGGTGTGTGTGTGTGTGTGTGTGTGTGTTGTCGGTGTGTGTGTGTGTGTGTGTGTTTGTTGTCGGTGTGTGTGTGTGTGTGTGTGTGTTGTCGGTGTGTGTGTGTGTTGTCGGTGTGTGTGTGTGTGTTGTCTGTGTGTGTGTGTGTGTGTGTGTTGTCGGTGTGTGTGTGTGTGTGTGTTGTCGGTGTGTGTGTGTGTGTTGTCGGTGTGTGTGTGTGTGTGTGTGTTGTCGGTGTGTGTGTGTGTGTGTGTGTTGTCGGTGTGTGTGTGTGTGTGTTGTCGGGTGTGTGTGTGTGTGTTGTCGGTGTGTGTGTGTTGTGTGTGTGTGTGTTGTCGGTGTGTGTGTGTGTGTGTGCTGTCGGTGTGTGTGTTTGTGTGTGTTGTCTGTGTTTGTGTGTTGTCGGTGTGTGTGTGTGTGTGTTGTCGGTGTGTGTGTGTGTTGTCGGTGTGTGTGTGTGTGTGTGTGTGTTGTCGGTGTGTGTGTGTGTGTGTTGTCGGTGTGTGTGTGTGTGTGTGTGTTGTCGGTGTGTGTGTGTGTGTTGTCGGTGTGTGTGTGTGTGTTGTCGGTGTGTGTGTGTGTGTTGCCGGTGTGTTTGTGTGTGTGTGTTGTCGGTGTGTGTGTGTTATCGGTGTGTGTGTGTGTGTTGTCGGTGTGTGTGTGTGTGTTGTGTGTGTGTGTGTTGTCGGTGTGTGTGTGTGTGTGTGTTGTCGGTGTGTGTGTGTGTTGTCGGTGTGTGTGTGTGTGTTGTCGGTGTGTGTGTGTGTGTGTGTGTTGTCGGTGTGTGTGTGTGTGTGTTGTCGGTGTGTGTGTGTGTGTTGTGTGTGTGTGTGTGTGTGTGTTGTCGGTGTGTTTGTGTGTGTTGTCGGTGTGTGTGTGTGTGTTGTGTGTGTGTGTGTGTTGTCGGTGTGTGTGTGTGTGTTGTCGGTGTGTGTGTGTGTGTTGTCGGTGTGTGTGTGTGTGTGTTGTGTGTGTGTGTGTGTGTTGTCGGTTTTTGTGTGTGTTGTGTGTGTGTGTGTTGTCGGTGTGTGTGTGTGTGTGTTGTCGGTGTGTGTGTGTGTGTTTGTTGTCGGTGTGTGTGTGTGTTGTCGGTGTGTGTGTGTGTGTGTGTGTGTGTTGTCGGTGTGTGTGTGTGTGTGTTGTCGGTGTGTGTGTGTGTGTGTGTTGTCGGTGTGTGTGTGTGTGTTGTCGGTGTGTGTTTGTGTGTGTTGCCGGTGTGTTTGTGTGTGTGTGTTGTCGGTGTGTGTGTGTTGTCGGTGTGTGTGTGTGTGTGTTGTCGGTGTGTGTGTGTGTTGTCGGTGTGTGTGTGTTGTCGGTGTGTGTGTGTTATCGGTGTGTGTGTGTGTGTGTTGTCGGTGTGTGTGTGTGTGTGTGTGTTGTCGGTGTGTGTGTGTGTTGTCGGTGTGTGTGTGTGTTGTCGGTGTGTGTGTGTTGTCGGTGTGTGTGTGTGTGTGTGTGTTGTGTGTGTGTGTGTTGTCGCTGTGTGTGTGTGTTGTCGGTGTGTGTGTGTGTGTGTTGTCGGTGTGTGTGTGTGTGTGTGTGTGTTGTCGGTGTGTGTGTGTGTTGTCGGTGTGTGTGTGTGTGTGTTGTCGGTGTGTGTGTGTGTGTGTTGTCGTTGTGTGTGTGTGTGTTGTGTGTGTGTGTGTTGTCGGTGTGTGTGTGTGTGTTGTCGATGTGTGTGTGTGTGTTGTCGGTGGTAGTGTGTGTGTGTTGTGTGTGTGTGTGTTGTCGGTGTGTGTGTGTGTGTGTTGTTGGTGTGTGTGTGTGTGTGTTGTGTGTGTGTGTGTTGTCGGTGTGTGTGTGTGTGTTGTCGATGTGTGTGTGTGTTGTCGGTGTGTGTGTGTGTGTTGTGTGTGTGTGTGTTGTCGGTGTGTGTGTGTGTGTGTGTTGTTGGTGTGTATGTGTGTGTGTGTTGTCGGTGTGTGTGTGTTTGTTGTCGGTGTGTGTGTGTGTGTGTGTGTGTGTGTGTTGTCGGTGTGTGTGTGTGTGTGTGTGTGTTTGTTGTCGGTGTGTGTGTGTGTGTGTGTGTGTTGTCGGTGTGTGTGTGTGTTGTCGGTGTGTGTGTGTGTGTTGTCTGTGTGTGTGTGTGTGTGTGTGTTGTCGGTGTGTGTGTGTGTGTGTGTTGTCGGTGTGTGTGTGTGTGTTGTCGGTGTGTGTGTGTGTGTGTGTTGTCGGTGTGTGTGTGTGTGTGTGTGTTGTCGGTGTGTGTGTGTGTGTGTTGTCGGGTGTGTGTGTGTGTGTTGTCGGTGTGTGTGTGTTGTGTGTGTGTGTGTTGTCGGTGTGTGTGTGTGTGTGTGCTGTCGGTGTGTGTGTTTGTGTGTGTTGTCTGTGTTTGTGTGTTGTCGGTGTGTGTGTGTGTGTGTGTTGTCGGTGTGTGTGTGTGTTGTCGGTGTGTGTGTGTGTGTGTGTGTGTTGTCGGTGTGTGTGTGTGTGTGTTGTCGGTGTGTGTGTGTGTGTGTGTGTTGTCGGTGTGTGTGTGTGTGTTGTCGGTGTGTGTGTGTGTGTTGTCGGTGTGTGTGTGTGTGTTGCCGGTGTGTTTGTGTGTGTGTGTTGTCGGTGTGTGTGTGTTATCGGTGTGTGTGTGTGTGTTGTCGGTGTGTGTGTGTGTGTTGTGTGTGTGTGTGTTGTCGGTGTGTGTGTGTGTGTGTGTTGTCGGTGTGTGTGTGTGTTGTCGGTGTGTGTGTGTGTGTGTTGTCGGTGTGTGTGTGTGTGTGTGTGTTGTCGGTGTGTGTGTGTGTGTGTTGTCGGTGTGTGTGTGTGTGTTGTCGGTGTGTGTGTGTGTGTTGTCGGTGTGTGTGTGTGTGTGTTGTCGGTGTGTGTGTGTGTGTGTTGTCGGTGTGTGTGTGTGTGTTGTCGGTGTGTGTGTGTTATCGGTGTGTGTGTGTGTGTGTGTGTGTTGTCGGTGTGTGTGTGTGTGTGTGTTGTCGGTGTGTGTGTGTGTGTTGTCGGTGTGTGTGTGTGTGTGTTGTCGGTTTGTGTGTGTGTGTGTGTGTTGTCGGTGTGTGTGTGTGTGTTGTCGGTGTGTGTGTGTGTGTGTTGTTGGTGTGTGTGTGTGTGTGTTGTGTGTGTGTGTGTTGTCGGTGTGTGTGTGTGTGTTGTCGATGTGTGTGTGTGTGTTGTCGGTGTGTGTGTGTGTGTTGTGTGTGTGTGTGTTGTCGGTGTGTGTGTGTGTGTGTGTTGTTGGTGTGTGTGTGTGTGTGTGTTTGTGTGTGTGTGTTGTCGGTGTGTGTGTGTGTTGTCGGTGTGTGTGTGTGTGTGTGTTGTCGGTGTGTGTGTGTGTGTGTGTTGTCGGTGTGTATGTGTGTGTGTGTTGTCGGTGTGTGTGTGTTTGTTGTCGGTGTGTGTGTGTGTGTGTGTGTGTGTTGTCGGTGTGTGTGTGTGTGTGTGTTTGTTGTCGGTGTGTGTGTGTGTGTGTGTGTGTTGTCGGTGTGTGTGTGTGTTGTCGGTGTGTGTGTGTGTGTTGTCTGTGTGTGTGTGTGTGTGTGTGTTGTCGGTGTGTGTGTGTGTGTGTGTTGTCGGTGTGTGTGTGTGTGTTGTCGGTGTGTGTGTGTGTGTGTGTGTTGTCGGTGTGTGTGTGTGTGTGTGTGTTGTCGGTGTGTGTGTGTGTGTGTTGTCGGGTGTGTGTGTGTGTGTTGTCGGTGTGTGTGTGTTGTGTGTGTGTGTGTTGTCGGTGTGTGTGTGTGTGTGTGCTGTCGGTGTGTGTGTTTGTGTGTGTTGTCTGTGTTTGTGTGTTGTCGGTGTGTGTGTGTGTGTGTGTTGTCGGTGTGTGTGTGTGTTGTCGGTGTGTGTGTGTGTGTGTGTGTGTTGTCGGTGTGTGTGTGTGTGTGTTGTCGGTGTGTGTGTGTGTGTGTGTGTTGTCGGTGTGTGTGTGTGTGTTGTCGGTGTGTGTGTGTGTGTTGTCGGTGTGTGTGTGTGTGTTGCCGGTGTGTTTGTGTGTGTGTGTTGTCGGTGTGTGTGTGTTATCGGTGTGTGTGTGTGTGTTGTCGGTGTGTGTGTGTGTGTTGTGTGTGTGTGTGTTGTCGGTGTGTGTGTGTGTGTGTGTTGTCGGTGTGTGTGTGTGTTGTCGGTGTGTGTGTGTGTGTGTTGTCGGTGTGTGTGTGTGTGTGTGTGTTGTCGGTGTGTGTGTGTGTGTTGTCGGTGTGTGTGTGTGTGTTGTGTGTGTGTGTGTGTGTGTTGTCGGTGTGTTTGTGTGTGTTGTCGGTGTGTGTGTGTGTGTTGTGTGTGTGTGTGTGTTGTCGGTGTGTGTGTGTGTGTTGTCGGTGTGTGTGTGTGTGTGTTGTCGGTGTGTGTGTGTGTGTGTTGTGTGTGTGTGTGTGTGTTGTCGGTTTTTGTGTGTGTTGTGTGTGTGTGTGTTGTCGGTGTGTGTGTGTGTGTGTTGTCGGTGTGTGTGTGTGTGTTTGTTGTCGGTGTGTGTGTGTGTTGTCGGTGTGTGTGTGTGTGTGTGTGTGTGTTGTCGGTGTGTGTGTGTGTGTGTTGTCGGTGTGTGTGTGTGTGTGTGTGTGTTGTCGGTGTGTGTGTGTGTGTTGTCGGTGTGTGTTTGTGTGTGTTGCCGGTGTGTTTGTGTGTGTGTGTTGTCGGTGTGTGTGTGTTGTCGGTGTGTGTGTGTGTGTGTTGTCGGTGTGTGTGTGTGTTGTCGGTGTGTGTGTGTTGTCGGTGTGTGTGTGTTATCGGTGTGTGTGTGTGTGTGTGTTGTCGGTGTGTGTGTGTGTGTGTGTGTGTTGTCGGTGTGTGTGTGTGTTGTCGGTGTGTGTGTGTGTTGTCGGTGTGTGTGTGTTGTCGGTGTGTGTGTGTGTGTGTGTGTTGTGTGTGTGTGTGTTGTCGCTGTGTGTGTGTGTTGTCGGTGTGTGTGTGTGTGTGTGTTGTCGGTGTGTGTGTGTGTGTGTGTGTGTGTGTTGTCGGTGTGTGTGTGTGTTGTCGGTGTGTGTGTGTGTGTGTTGTCGGTGTGTGTGTGTGTGTGTTGTCGTTGTGTGTGTGTGTGTTGTGTGTGTGTGTGTTGTCGGTGTGTGTGTGTGTGTTGTCGATGTGTGTGTGTGTGTTGTCGGTGGTAGTGTGTGTGTGTTGTGTGTGTGTGTGTTGTCGGTGTGTGTGTGTGTGTGTTGTTGGTGTGTGTGTGTGTGTGTTGTGTGTGTGTGTGTTGTCGGTGTGTGTGTGTGTGTTGTCGATGTGTGTGTGTGTTGTCGGTGTGTGTGTGTGTGTTGTGTGTGTGTGTGTTGTCGGTGTGTGTGTGTGTGTGTGTTGTTGGTGTGTATGTGTGTGTGTGTTGTCGGTGTGTGTGTGTTTGTTGTCGGTGTGTGTGTGTGTGTGTGTGTGTGTTGTCGGTGTGTGTGTGTGTGTGTGTGTGTTTGTTGTCGGTGTGTGTGTGTGTGTGTGTGTGTTGTCGGTGTGTGTGTGTGTTGTCGGTGTGTGTGTGTGTGTTGTCTGTGTGTGTGTGTGTGTGTGTGTTGTCGGTGTGTGTGTGTGTGTGTGTTGTCGGTGTGTGTGTGTGTGTTGTCGGTGTGTGTGTGTGTGTGTGTGTTGTCGGTGTGTGTGTGTGTGTGTGTGTTGTCGGTGTGTGTGTGTGTGTGTTGTCGGGTGTGTGTGTGTGTGTTGTCGGTGTGTGTGTGTTGTGTGTGTGTGTGTTGTCGGTGTGTGTGTGTGTGTGTGCTGTCGGTGTGTGTGTTTGTGTGTGTTGTCTGTGTTTGTGTGTTGTCGGTGTGTGTGTGTGTGTGTGTTGTCGGTGTGTGTGTGTGTTGTCGGTGTGTGTGTGTGTGTGTGTGTGTTGTCGGTGTGTGTGTGTGTGTGTTGTCGGTGTGTGTGTGTGTGTGTGTGTTGTCGGTGTGTGTGTGTGTGTTGTCGGTGTGTGTGTGTGTGTTGTCGGTGTGTGTGTGTGTGTTGCCGGTGTGTTTGTGTGTGTGTGTTGTCGGTGTGTGTGTGTTATCGGTGTGTGTGTGTGTGTTGTCGGTGTGTGTGTGTGTGTTGTGTGTGTGTGTGTTGTCGGTGTGTGTGTGTGTGTGTGTTGTCGGTGTGTGTGTGTGTTGTCGGTGTGTGTGTGTGTGTGTTGTCGGTGTGTGTGTGTGTGTGTTGTCGGTGTGTGTGTGTGTGTGTTGTCGGTGTGTGTGTGTGTGTTGTGTGTGTGTGTGTGTTGTCGGTGTGTTTGTGTGTGTTGTCGGTGTGTGTGTGTGTGTTGTGTGTGTGTGTGTGTTGTCGGTGTGTGTGTGTGTGTTGTCGGTGTGTGTGTGTGTGTGTTGTCGGTGTGTGTGTGTGTGTGTTGTCGGTGTGTGTGTGTGTTGTCGGTTTGTGTGTGTGTTGTGTGTGTGTGTGGTGTCGGTGTGTGTGTGTGTGTGTTGTCGGTGTGTGTGTGTGTGTTTGTTGTCGGTGTGTGTGTGTGTTGTCGGTGTGTGTGTGTGTGTGTGTGTGTGTTGTCGGTGTGTGTGTGTGTGTGTTGTCGGTGTGTGTGTGTGTGTGTGTGTGTTGTCGGTGTGTGTGTGTGTGTTGTCGGTGTGTGTTTGTGTGTGTTGCCGGTGTGTTTGTGTGTGTGTGTTGTCGGTGTGTGTGTGTTGTCGGTGTGTGTGTGTGTGTGTTGTCGGTGTGTGTGTGTGTGTTGTGTGTGTGTGTGTTGTTGGTGTGTGTGTGTGTGTGTTGTCGGTTTGTGTGTGTGTGTGTTGTCGGTGTGTATGTGTGTGTTGTCGGTGTGTGTGTGTGTGTGTGTGTGTGTTGTCGGTGTGTGTGTGTGTGTTGTCGGTGTGTGTGTGTGTGTGTTGTGTGTGTGTCTGTGTGTTGTCGGTGTGTTTGTGTGTGTTGTCGGTGTGTGTGTGTGTATTGTGTGTGTGTGTGTTGTCGGTGTGTGTGTGTGTGTTGTCGGTGTGTGTGTGTGTGTGTGTGTGTGTGTGTTGTCGGTGTGTGTGTGTGTGTGTGTTGTCGGTGTGTGTGTGTGTTGTCGGTGTGTGTGTGTGTGTGTTGTCGGTGTGTGTGTGTGTGTGTGTGTTGTCGGTGTGTGTGTGTGTGTGTTGTCGGTGTGTGTGTGTGTGTTGTGTGTGTGTGTGTGTGTGTTGTCGGTGTGTTTGTGTGTGTTGTCGGTGTGTGTGTGTGTGTTGTGTGTGTGTGTGTGTTGTCGGTGTGTGTGTGTGTGTTGTCGGTGTGTGTGTGTGTGTGTTGTCGGTGTGTGTGTGTGTGTGTTGTGTGTGTGTGTGTGTGTTGTCGGTTTTGTGTGTGTTGTGTGTGTGTGTGTTGTCGGTGTGTGTGTGTGTGTGTTGTCGGTGTGTGTGTGTGTGTTTGTTGTCGGTGTGTGTGTGTGTTGTCGGTGTGTGTGTGTGTGTGTGTGTGTGTTGTCGGTGTGTGTGTGTGTGTGTTGTCGGTGTGTGTGTGTGTGTGTGTGTGTTGTCGGTGTGTGTGTGTGTGTTGTCGGTGTGTGTTTGTGTGTGTTGCCGGTGTGTTTGTGTGTGTGTGTTGTCGGTGTGTGTGTGTTGTCGGTGTGTGTGTGTGTGTGTTGTCGGTGTGTGTGTGTGTTGTCGGTGTGTGTGTGTTGTCGGTGTGTGTGTGTTATCGGTGTGTGTGTGTGTGTGTGTTGTCGGTGTGTGTGTGTGTGTGTGTGTGTTGTCGGTGTGTGTGTGTGTTGTCGGTGTGTGTGTGTGTTGTCGGTGTGTGTGTGTTGTCGGTGTGTGTGTGTGTGTGTGTGTTGTGTGTGTGTGTGTTGTCGCTGTGTGTGTGTGTTGTCGGTGTGTGTGTGTGTGTGTGTTGTCGGTGTGTGTGTGTGTGTGTGTGTGTGTGTTGTCGGTGTGTGTGTGTGTTGTCGGTGTGTGTGTGTGTGTGTTGTCGGTGTGTGTGTGTGTGTGTTGTCGTTGTGTGTGTGTGTGTTGTGTGTGTGTGTGTTGTCGGTGTGTGTGTGTGTGTTGTCGATGTGTGTGTGTGTGTTGTCGGTGGTAGTGTGTGTGTGTTGTGTGTGTGTGTGTTGTCGGTGTGTGTGTGTGTGTGTTGTTGGTGTGTGTGTGTGTGTGTTGTGTGTGTGTGTGTTGTCGGTGTGTGTGTGTGTGTTGTCGATGTGTGTGTGTGTTGTCGGTGTGTGTGTGTGTGTTGTGTGTGTGTGTGTTGTCGGTGTGTGTGTGTGTGTGTGTTGTTGGTGTGTATGTGTGTGTGTGTTGTCGGTGTGTGTGTGTTTGTTGTCGGTGTGTGTGTGTGTGTGTGTGTGTGTGTTGTCGGTGTGTGTGTGTGTGTGTGTGTGTTTGTTGTCGGTGTGTGTGTGTGTGTGTGTGTGTTGTCGGTGTGTGTGTGTGTTGTCGGTGTGTGTGTGTGTGTTGTCTGTGTGTGTGTGTGTGTGTGTGTTGTCGGTGTGTGTGTGTGTGTGTGTTGTCGGTGTGTGTGTGTGTGTTGTCGGTGTGTGTGTGTGTGTGTGTGTTGTCGGTGTGTGTGTGTGTGTGTGTGTTGTCGGTGTGTGTGTGTGTGTGTTGTCGGGTGTGTGTGTGTGTGTTGTCGGTGTGTGTGTGTTGTGTGTGTGTGTGTTGTCGGTGTGTGTGTGTGTGTGTGCTGTCGGTGTGTGTGTTTGTGTGTGTTGTCTGTGTTTGTGTGTTGTCGGTGTGTGTGTGTGTGTGTGTTGTCGGTGTGTGTGTGTGTTGTCGGTGTGTGTGTGTGTGTGTGTGTGTTGTCGGTGTGTGTGTGTGTGTGTTGTCGGTGTGTGTGTGTGTGTGTGTGTTGTCGGTGTGTGTGTGTGTGTTGTCGGTGTGTGTGTGTGTGTTGTCGGTGTGTGTGTGTGTGTTGCCGGTGTGTTTGTGTGTGTGTGTTGTCGGTGTGTGTGTGTTATCGGTGTGTGTGTGTGTGTTGTCGGTGTGTGTGTGTGTGTTGTGTGTGTGTGTGTTGTCGGTGTGTGTGTGTGTGTGTGTTGTCGGTGTGTGTGTGTGTTGTCGGTGTGTGTGTGTGTGTGTTGTCGGTGTGTGTGTGTGTGTGTTGTCGGTGTGTGTGTGTGTGTGTTGTCGGTGTGTGTGTGTGTGTTGTGTGTGTGTGTGTGTTGTCGGTGTGTTTGTGTGTGTTGTCGGTGTGTGTGTGTGTGTTGTGTGTGTGTGTGTGTTGTCGGTGTGTGTGTGTGTGTTGTCGGTGTGTGTGTGTGTGTGTTGTCGGTGTGTGTGTGTGTGTGTTGTCGGTGTGTGTGTGTGTTGTCGGTTTGTGTGTGTGTTGTGTGTGTGTGTGGTGTCGGTGTGTGTGTGTGTGTGTTGTCGGTGTGTGTGTGTGTGTTTGTTGTCGGTGTGTGTGTGTGTTGTCGGTGTGTGTGTGTGTGTGTGTGTGTGTTGTCGGTGTGTGTGTGTGTGTGTTGTCGGTGTGTGTGTGTGTGTGTGTGTGTTGTCGGTGTGTGTGTGTGTGTTGTCGGTGTGTGTTTGTGTGTGTTGCCGGTGTGTTTGTGTGTGTGTGTTGTCGGTGTGTGTGTGTTGTCGGTGTGTGTGTGTGTGTGTTGTCGGTGTGTGTGTGTGTGTTGTGTGTGTGTGTGTTGTTGGTGTGTGTGTGTGTGTGTTGTCGGTTTGTGTGTGTGTGTGTTGTCGGTGTGTATGTGTGTGTTGTCGGTGTGTGTGTGTGTGTGTGTGTGTGTTGTCGGTGTGTGTG
>NW_027675706.1:85000-97500 GCF_965601325.2 Salmo salar
GTGGGTTGTCGGTGTGTGTGTGTGTGTGTTGTCGGTGTATGTGTGTGTGTGTTGTCGGTGTGTGTGTGTGTGTGTGTTGTCGGTGTGTGTGTGTGTTGTGTGTGTGTGTGTGTGTTGTCGGTGTGTGTGTGTGTTGTCGGTGTGTGTGTGTGTGTGTTGTCGGTGTGTGTGTGTGTGTGTGTGTGTTGTCGGTGTGTGTGTGTGTGTGTTGTCGGTGTGTGTGTGTGTGTTGTCGGTGTGTGTGTGTGTGTGTGTGTTGTCGGTGTGTGTGTGTGTGTGTGTGTGTTGTCGGTGTGTGTGTGTGTGTGTTGTCGGTGTGTGTGTGTGTGTCTTGTGTGTGTGTGTGTTGTCGGTGGTGTGTGTTGTCGGTGTGTGTGTGTGTGTTGTCGGTGTGTGTGTGTGTGTTGTCGTGTGTGTGTGTGTGTGTTGTCGGTGTGTGTGTGCGTGTTGTCGGTGTGTGTGTGTTGTCGGTGTGTGTGTGTGTGTTGTCGGTGTGTGTGTGTGTGTGTTGTCGGTGTGTGTGTGTGTGTGTTGTCGGTGTGTGTGTGTGTGTGTGTGTTGTCGGTGTGTGTGTGTGTGTGTGTGTTGTCGGTGTGTGTGTGTGTGTGTTGTCGGTGTGTGTGTGTTCTCAGTGTGTGTGTGTGTGTTGTCGGTGTGTGTGTGTGTGTGTGTGTGTGTTGTCGGTGTGTGTGTGTGTGTGTTGTCGGTGTGTGTGTGTGTGTGTGTTGTTGGTGTGTGTGTGTGTGTGTGTGTTGTCGGTGTGTTGTCGGTGTGTGTGTGTGTGTGTTGTCGGTGTGTGTGTGTTGTCGGTGTGTGTGTGTGTGTTGTCGGTGGGTTGTCGGTGTGTGTGTGTGTGTGTTGTCGGTGTATGTGTGTGTGTGTTGTCGGTGTGTGTGTGTGTGTTGTCGGTGTGTGTGTGTGTTTTGTGTGTGTGTGTTGTCGGTGTGTGTGTGTGTTGTCGGTGTGTGTGTGTGTGTTGTCGGTGTGTGTGTGTGTGTGTGGTGTTGTCGGTGTGTGTGTGTGTGTGTTGTCGGTGTGTGTGTGTGTGTTGTCGGTCGTGTGGTGTGTGTGTGTGTGTGTGTTGTCGGTGTGTGTGTGTGTGTGTGTGTGTTGTCGGTGTGTGTGTGTGTGTGTTGTCGGGTGTGTGTGTGTGTGTGTGCTGTCGGTGTGTGTGTTTGTGTGTGTTGTCTGTGTGTGTGTGTTGTCGGTGTGTGTGTGTGTGTGTGCTGTCGGTGTGTGTGTGTGTGTGTGTTGTCTGTGTGTGTGTGTTGTCGGTGTGTGTGTGTGTGTGTGTTGTCGGTGTGTGTGTGTGTTGTCGGTGTGTGTGTGTGTGTGTGTGTGTGTTGTCGGTGTGTGTGTGTGTGTGTTGTCGGTGTGTGTGTGTGTGTGTGTGTGTTGTCGGTGTGTGTGTGTGTGTGTTGTCGGTGTGTGTGTGTGTGTGTTTTCGGTGTGTGTGTGTGTGTTGTCGGTGTGTGTGTTGTCGGTGTGTGTGTTGTCGGTGTGTGTGTGTGTGTGTGTGTGTGTGTGTGTTGTCGGTGTGTGTGTGTTGTCGGTGTGTGTGTGTGTGTGTGTGTGTGTGTTGTCGGTGTGTGTGTGTGTGTGTAGTCGGTGTGTGTGTGTGTGTGTGTTGTCGGTGTGTGTGTGTGTGTGTGTGTTGTCGGTGTGTGTGTGTGTGTGTGTGTGTGTTGTCGGTGTGTGTGTGTGTGTGTGTGTGTGTGTGTTGTCGGTGTGTGTGTGTGTGTGTTGTCGGTGTGTGTGTGTGTGTGTGTGTGTGTTGTCGGTGTGTGTGTGTGTGTTGTCGGTGTGTGTGTGTGTGTGTGTTGTCGGTGTGTGTGTGTGTGTCGGTGTCGGTGTGTGGTGTTGTCGGTGTGTGTGTGTTGTCGGTGTGTGTGTTGTCGGTGTGTGTGTGTGTGTGTGTGCGTGTTGTCGGTGTGTGTCGTGTGATCGTGTGTGTGTGTGTGTGTGTGTTGTCGGTGTGTGTGTGTGTGTGTTGTCGGTGTGTGTGTGTGTGTGTGTTGTCGGTGTGTGTGTGTGTGTGTGTTGTCGGTGTGTGTGTGTGTGTGTGTGTGTCGTGTCGTTGTGTGTGTGTGTGTGTTGTCGTGTTGTGTGTGTGTGTCGTGTGGCGTGTGTGTGTGTGTGTGTGTTGTCGGTGTGTGTGTGTGTTGTCGGTGTGTGTGTGTGTGTGTTGTCGGTGTGTGTGTGTGTGTTGTGTGTGTGTGTGTTGTCGGTGTGTGTGTGTGTTGTCGGTGTGTGTGTGTGTGTGTTGTCGGTGTGTGTGTGTGTTGTCGGTGTGTGTGTGTGTGTGTGTGTTGTCGGTGTGTGTGTGTGTGTTGTCGGTGTGTGTGTGTGTGTGTTGTGTGTGTGTGTGTTGTCGGTGTGTGTGTGTGTGTTGTCGGTGTGTGTGTGTGTGTGTGTTGTGTGTGTGTGTGTGTTGTCGGTGTTGTGGTGTGTGTGTGTGTTGTCGGTGTGTGTGTGTGTGTGTGTTGTCGGTGTGTGTGTGTGTGTGTGTGTGTTGTCGGTGTGTGGTGTGTGTGTGTTGTCGGTGTGTGTGTGTGTGTGTGTGGCGGTGTGTTTGTGTGTGTGTGTTGTCGGTGTGTGTGTGTTGTCGGTGTGTGTGTGTGTGTTGTCGGTGTGTGTGTGTGTGTTGTGTGTGTGTGTGTTGTCGGTGTGTGTGTGTGTTGTCGGTGTGTGTGTGTGTGTTGTCGGTGTGTGTGTGTGTTGTCGGTGTGTGTGTGTGTGTTGTCGGTGTGTGTGTGTGTGTTGTCGGTGTGTGTGTGTGTGTGTTGTGTGTGTGTGTGTTGTCGGTGTGTGTGTGTGTGTTGTCGGTGTGTGTGTGTGTGTGTGTTGTGTGTGTGTGTGTTGTCGGTGTGTGTGTGTGTGTTGTCGGTGTGTGTGTGTGTGTGTCGTTGTCGGTGTGTGTGTGTGTGTGTTGTCGGTGTGTGTGTGTGTGTTGTCGGTGTGTGTGTGTGTTGTGTGTGTGTGTGTGTGTTGTCGGTGTGTGTGTGTGTGTGTCGGTGTGTGTGTGTGTGTGTGTGTGTTGTCGGTGTGTGTGTTTGTGTTGTGTGTGTGTGTGTTGTCGTGTGTGTGTGTGTGTGTGTTGTCGTGTGTGTGTGGTGTGTTGTGTGTGTTGTCGTGTGGTGTGTGTGTGTGTGTGTTGTCGGTGTGTGTGTGTGTGTGTTGTCGGTGTGTGTGTGTGTGTCTTGTGTGTGTGTGTGTGTTGTCGGTGTGTGTGTTGGTCGTGTGTGTGTGTGTGTTGTCGGTGTGTGTGTGTGTGTGTGTGTCGGTGTGTGTGTGTGTGTTGTCGGTGTGTGTTGTGTGTGTGTGTGTGTCGGTGTGTGTGTGTGTGTGTGTGTTGTCGGTGTGTGTGTGTGTGTGTTGTCGGTGTGTGTGTGTGTAGTTGTCGGTGTGTGTGTGTGTGTGTGTGTGTGGTGTGTGTTGTCGGTGTCGTGTGTATGTGTGTTGTGGTGTGTGTGTGTTGTCGGTGTGTGTGTGTGTGAGTTGTCGGGTGTGTGTGTGTGTGTGTGTTGTCGGTGTGTGTGTGTTGTGTGTGTGTGTGTTGTCGGTGTGTGTGTGTGTGTGTGTGTGTTGTCGGTGTGTGTGTGTTGTTGTCGGTGTGTGTGTGTGTGTTGTGTGTGTGTGTGTGTTGTCGGTGTGTGTGTGTGTGTGTGTGTGTGTGTCGGTGTGTGTGGTGTGTGTGTGTGTGTGTCGTGTGGTGTGTGTGTTGTCGGTGTGTGTGTGTGTGTGTTGTCGGTGTGTGTGTGTGTGTTGTCGTGTGTGTGTGTGTGTGTGTTGTCGGTGTGTGTGTGTGTGTGTTGTCGGTGTGTGTGTGTGTGTGTGTTGTCGGTGTGTGTGTGTGTGGTCGGTGTGTGTGTGTGTGTGTGTATTGTCGGTGTGTGTGTGTGTGTCGGTGTGTGTGTGTGTTGTCTGTGTGTGTGTGTTTATGTGTTGTCGGTGTGTGTGTGTGTGTGTTGTCGGTGTGTGTGTGTGTGTGTGTTGTCGGTGTGTGTGTGTGTGTGTTGTCAGTGTGTGTGTGTTTATGTGTTGTCGGTGTGTGTGTGTGTGTGTTGTCGGTGTGTGTGTGTTGTCGGTGTGTGTGTGTGTTGTCGGTGTGTGTGTGTGTGTTGTCGGTGTGTGTGTGTGTGTGTGTGTATGTGTGTGTGTTTGTCGGTGTGTGTGTGTGTTGTCGGTGTGTGTGTGTGTGTTGTCGGTGTGTGTGTGTGTGTGTGTTGTGGTGTGTGTGTGTGTGTTGTCAGTGTTTGTGTGTGTGTGTGTTGTCGTGTGTGTGTGTGTGTGTTGTCGGTGTGTGTGTGTGTGTGTGTTGTCGGTGTGTGTGTGTGTGTTGTCGGTGTGTGTGTGTGTGTTGTCGGTGTGTGTGTGTGTTGTCGGTGTGTGTGTGTGTGTTGTCGGTGTGTGTGTGTGTTGTGGGTGTGTGTGTGTGTGTGTTGTCAGTGTTTGTGTGTGTGTGTTGTCGGTGTGTGTGTGTGTGTGTTGTCGGTGTGTGTGTGTGTGTTGTGTGTGTGTGTGTTGTCGGTGTGTGTGTGTGTGTTGTCCGAGTGTGTGTGTGTGTGTGTTGTCGGTGTGTGTGTGTTGTCGGTGTGTGTGTGTGTGTGTGTTGTCGATGTGTGTGTGTGTGTGTGTTATCGGTGTGTGTGTGTGTGTGTGTTGTCGGTGTGTGTGTGTGTGTGTGTGTGTGTGTGTGTTGTGTGTGTTGTCAGTGTGTGTGTGTGTGTTGTCGGTGTGTGTGTGTGTGTGTGTGTGTCGGTGTGTGTGTCTGTGTGTTGTCGGTGTGTGTGTGTGTGTTGTCGGTGTGTGTGTGTGTGTGTGTGTCGGTGTGTGTGTGTGTGTGTTGTCGGTGTGTGTGTGTGTGTGTTGTCGGTGTGTTTGTGTGTGTGTGTTGTCGGTGTGTGTGTGTGTTGTGTGTGTGTTATCGGTGTGTGTGTGTGTGTTGCCGGTGTGTGTGTGTTGTCGGTGTGTGTGTGTGTGTTGTCGGTGTGTGTGTGTGTGTGTTGTCGGTGTGTGTGTGTGTGTGTGTGGTTCGGTGTGTGTGTGTGTGTTGTCGGTGTGTGTGTGTTTATGTGTTGTCGGTGTGTGTGTGTGTGTGTTGTCGGTGTGTGTGTGTGTGTTGTCGGTGTGTGTGTGTGTTGTCGGTGTGTGTGTGTGTGTTGTCGGTGTGTGTGTGTTGTCAGTGTGTATGTGTGTGTGTTGTCAGTGTGTGTGTGTGTGTTGTGGGTGTGTGTGTGTGTGTTGTCAGTGTTTGTGTGTGTGTGTTGTCGGTGTGTGTGTGTGTTGTCGGTGTGTGTGTGTTTATGTGTTGTCGGTGTGTGTGTGTGTGTGTTGTCGGTGTGTGTGTGTGTGTTGTCGGTGTGTGTGTGTGTTGTCGGTGTGTGTGTGTGTGTTGTCGGTGTGTGTGTGTGTGTGTGTTGTGGGTGTGTGTGTGTGTGTTGTCAGTGTTTGTGTGTGTGTGTTGTCGGTGTGTGTGTGTGTGTGTTGTCGGTGTGTGTGTGTGTTGTGTGTGTGTGTGTTGTCGGTGTGTGCGTGTGTGTTGTCCGAGTGTGTGTGTCGTTAATGTGTTGTCGGTGTGTGTGTGTGTGTGTTGTCGGTGTGTGTGTGTGTGTTGTCGGTGTGTGTGTGTGTTGTCGGTGTGTGTGTTGTCGGTGTGTGTGTGTGTGTGTGTTGTCGGTGTGTGTGTGTGTGTGTGTCGGTGTCGGTGTGTGTGTGTGTCGGTGTGTGTGTGTGTGTTGTCGGTGTGTGTGTGTGTGTGTGTCGTGGGTGTGTGTGTGTGTGTTGTCGGTGTGTGTGTGTGTGTGTTGTCGGTGTCTGTGTGTGTGTGTTGTCGGTGTGTGTGTGTGTGTGTGTTGCCGGTGTGTGTGTGTGTGTGTGTTGTCGGTGTGTGTGTGTGTGTGTTGTCGGTGTGTGTGTGTGTGTGTTGTCGGTGTGTGTGTGTGTCGATGTGTGTGTGTGTGTGTTGTCGGTGTGTGTGTGTGTGTGGTCAGTGTGTGTGATCGGTGTGTGTGTGTGTGTTGCCGGTGTGTGTGTGTGTTGTCGGTGTGTGTGTGTGTGTTGTCGGAGTGTGTGTGTGTGTGTTGTCAGTGTGTGTGTGTGTGTGTGTGGTCGGTGTGTGTGTGTTTATGTGTTGTCGTGTGTGTGTGTGTGTGTGTGTTGTCGGTGTGTGTGTTGTGTGTGTCGTGTGTGTGTGTGTGTGTGTGTCGGTGTCGTGTGTGTGTGTGTTGTCGGTGTGTTTGTGTGTGTGTGTTGTCTGTGTGTGTGTGTTATGTGTTGTCGGTGTGTGTGTGTGTGTGTTGTCGGTGTGTGTGTGTGTGTTGTCGGTGTGTGTGTGTTGTCAGTGTGTGTCAGTGTGTGTTGTGTGAGTGTGTGTTGTCGGTGTGTGTGTGTGTGTGTGTTGTCGGTGTGTGTGTGTGTGTTGTCGGTGTGTGTGTGTGTTGTCGGTGTGTGTGTGTGTGTTGTCGGTGTGTGTGTGTGTGTGTGTGTGTGTATGTGTGTGTGTTGTCGGTGTGTGTGTGTGTTGTCGGTGTGTGTGTGTGTGTGTTGTCGGTGTGTGTGTGTGTGTGTGTTGTGGGTGTGTGTGTGTGTGTTGTCAGTGTTTGTGTGTGTGTGTTGTCGGTGTGTGTGTGTGTGTGTTGTCGGTGTGTGTGTGTTTATGTGTTGTCGGTGTGTGTGTGTGTGTGTTGTCGGTGTGTGTGTGTTGTCGGTGTGTGTGTGTGTGTGTTTGTCGGTGTGTGTGTGTGTGTGTTGTCAGTGTGTGTGTGTGTGTGTTGTGGGTGTGTGTGTGTGTGTTGTCAGTGTTTGTGTGTGTGTGTTGTCGGTAGGTGTGTGTGTGTGTTGTCGGTGTGTGTGTGTGTTGTCGGTGTGTGTGTGTGTGTTGTCCGAGTGTGTGTGTGTGTGTGTGTGTGTTGTCGGTGTGTGTGTGTTGTCGGTGTGTGTGTGTGTGTGTGTGTCGGTGTGTGTGTGTGTGTGTGTGTTGTCGGTGTGTGTGTGTGTGTTGTCGTGTGTGTGTGTGTGTGTGTGTGTGTTGTCAGTGTGTGTGTGTGTGTTGTCGGTGTGTGTGTGTGTGTGTGTTTTGTCGGTGTGTGTGTGTGTGTGTTGTCGGTGTGTGTGTGTGTGTTGTCGGTGTGTGTGTGTGTGTGTTGTCGGTGTGTGTGTGTGTGTGTTGTCGGTGTGTTTGTGTGTGTGTGTTGTCGGTGTGTGTGTGTGTTGTGTGTGTGTGTGTGTGTTGTCGGTGTGTGTGTGTTGTCAGTGTGTGTGTGTGTGTGTTGTGTGTGTGTGTGTTGTCGGTGTGTGTGTGTGTGTTGTCGTGTGTGTGTGTGTGTGTGTGTGTCGTCGTGTGTGTGTGTGTTGTCGGTGTGTGTGTGTGTGTGTTGTCGGTGTGTGTGTGTGTGTGTTGTCGGTGTGTGTGTGTGTGTGTTGTCGGTGTGTGTGTGTGTGTTGTCGGTGTGTGTGTGTGTGTGTTGTCGGTGTGTGTGTGTGTGTGTGTTGTCGGTGTGTGTGTGTGTGTGTTGTCGGTGTGTGTGTGTGTGTTGTCGGTGTGTGTGTGTGTGTGTTGTCGGTGTGTGTGTGTGTGTGTTGTCGGTGTGTGTGTGTGTGTGTTGTCGGTGTGTGTGTGTGTGTTGTCGTGTGTGTGTGTGTGTGTGTTGTCGGTGTGTGTGTCTGTGTTGTCGGTGTGTGTGTGTGTGTGTATGTGTTGTCGGTGTGTGTGTGTGTGTGTGTTGTCGGTGTGTGTGTGTGTATTGTCGGTGTGTGTGTGTGTGTTGTCGGTTTGTGTGTGTGTGTGTGTGTGTCAGTCGGTGTGTGTGTGTGTGTTGTCGGTGTGTGTGTGTGTGTGTGTTGTCGGAGTGTGTGTGTTGTCGGTGTGTGTGTGTGTTGTCGGTAGGTGTGTGTGTGTGTTGTCGGTGTGTGTGTGTGTTGTCGGTGTGTGTGTGTGTGTTGTCCGAGTGTGTGTGTGTGTTGTGGGTGTGTGTGTGTGTGTTGTCAGTGTTTGTGTGTGTGTGTTGTCGGTGTGTGTGTGTGTTGTCGGTGTGTGTGTCGGTTATGTGTTGTCGGTGTGTGTGTGTGTGTGTTGTCGGTGTGTGTGTGTGTGTGTTGTCGGTGTGTGTGTGTGTGTGTGGTGTGTGTGTGTGTGTTGTCAGTGTGTGTGTGTGTGTGTGTGTTGTCGGTGTGTGTGTGTGTGTGTGTTTTGTCGGTGTGTGTGTGTGTGTGTTGTCGGTGTGTGTGTGTGTGTTGTCGGTGTGTGTGTGTGTGTGTTGTCGTGTGTGTGTGTGTGTGTTGTCGGTGTGTTTGTGTGTGTGTGTTGTCGGTGTGTGTGTGTGTTGTGTGTGTGTGTGTGTGTTGTCGGTGTGTGTGTGTTGTCAGTGTGTGTGTGTGTGTGTTGTGTGTGTGTGTGTTGTCGGTGTGTGTGTGTGTGTGTGTCGGTGTGTGTGTGTGTGTGTGTTGTCGGTGTGTGTGTGTGTTGTCGGTGTGTGTGTGTGTGTGTTGTCGGTGTGTGTGTGTGTGTGTTGTCGGTGTGTGTGTGTGTGTGTTGTCGGTGTGTGTGTGTGTGTTGTCGGTGTGTGTGTGTGTGTGTGTTGTCGGTGTGTGTGTGTGTGTGTGTTGTCGGTGTGTGTGTGTGTGTGTTGTCGGTGTGTGTGTGTGTGTTGTCGGTGTGTGTGTGTGTGTGTTGTCGGTGTGTGTGTGTGTGTGTTGTCAGTGTGTGTGTGTGTGTGTTGTCGGTGTGTGTGTGTGTGTTGTCGTGTGTGTGTGTGTGTTGTCGGTGTGGGTGTGTGCTGTGTTGTCGGTGTGTGTGTTGTGTGTGTGTAGTGTGTGTGTCGTGTGTGTGTGTGTGTGTGTGTTGTCGGTGTGTGTGTGTGTGTTGTCGGTGTGTGTGTGTGTGTTGTCGGTTGTGTGTGTGTGTGTGTGTGTTGTCGGTGTGTGTGTGTGTGTTGTCGGTGTGTGTGTGTGTGTTGTCGGTGTGTGTGTGTGTTGTCGGTGTGTGTGTGTGTTGTCGTGTGTGTGTGTGTGTGTTGTCGGTGTGTGTGTGTTGTCAGTGTGTGTGTGTGTGTTGTCAGTGTGTGTGTGTGTGTTGTGGGTGTGTGTGTGTGTGTGTTGTCAGTGTTTGTGTGTGTGTGTTGTCGGTGTGTGTGTGTGTTGTCGGTGTGTGTGTGTGTGTGTGTTGTCGGTGTGTGTGTGTGTGTGTTGTCGGTGTGTGTGTGTGTGTTGTCGTGTGTGTGTGTGTGTTGTCGGTGTGTGTGTGTGTGTGTGTGTCGTTGTCGGTGTGTGTGTGTGTGTTGTCGGTGTGTGTGTGTGTGTGTTGTCGGTGTGTGTGTTTGTGTGTTGTCGGTGTGTGTGTGTGTGTGTTGTCGGTGTGTGTGTCTGTGTTGTCGGTGTGTGTGTGTGTGTGTTGTCGGTGTGTGTGTGTGTTGTCGGTGTGTGTGTGTGTGTGTTGTCGGTGTGTGTGTGTGTGTTGTCGGTGTGTGTGTGTGTGTTGTCGGTTGTGTGTGTGTGTGTGTGTGTTGTCGGTGTGTGTGTGTGTGTTGTCGGTGTGTGTGTGTGTGTTGTCGGTGTGTGTGTGTGTGTGTTGTCGGTGTGTGTGTGTGTGTGTTGTCGGTGTGTGTGTGTGTGTTGTCGGTGTGTGTGTGTTGTCGTGTGTGTGTGTGTGTTGTCAGTGTGTGTGTGTGCGTTGTGGGTGTGTGTGTGTGTGTGTTGTCAGTGTGTGTGTGTCTGTGTTGTCGGTGTGTGTGTGTGTTGTCGGTGTGTGTGTGTATGTGTTGTCGGTGTGTGTGTGTGTGTGTGTTGTCGGTGTGTGTGTGTGTGTTGTCGGTGTGTGTGTGTGTGTGTTGTCGGTTTGTGTGTGTGTGTGTGTGTTGTCGGTGTGTGTGTGTGTGTTGTCGGTGTGTGTGTGTGTGTGTTGTCGGTGTGTGTGTGTTGTCGGTGTGTGTGTGTGTGTGTTGTCGGTGTGTGTGTGTGTGTTGTCGGTGTGTGTGTGTTGTCGGTGTGTGTGTGTGTGTTGTCGAGTGTGTGTGTGTGTGTGTTGTCGGTGTGTGTGTGTGTGTGTTGTCGGTGTGTGTGTGTGTGTTGTCGGTGTGTGTGTGTGTTGTCGGTGTGTGTGTGTTGTCGGTGTGTGTGTGTGTGTGTGTGTGTGTGTGTGTGTCGTTGTCGGTGTGTGTGTGTGTTGTCGGTGTGTGTGTGTGTGTTGCTGGTGTGTGTGTGTGTGTGTGTTGTCGGTGTGTGTGTGTGTGTTGTCAGTGTGTGTGTGTGTGTGTGTTGTCGGTGTGTGTGTGTGTGTGTTGTCGGTGTGTGTGTGTGTGTGTGTTGCGGTGTGTGTGTGTGTGTGTGTTGTCGGTGTGTGTGTGTGTGTGTTGTCGGTGTGTGTGTGTGTGTGTGTTGTCGGTGTGTGTGTGTTGTCGATGTGTGTGTGTGTGTGTTGTCGGTGTGTGTGTGTGTGTGGTCAGTGTGTGTGTGTGTGTGTGTGTGTGTTGTCGGTGTGTGTGTGTGTGTTGTCTGTGTGTGTGTGTGTTGTCGGTGTGTGTGTGTGTGTTGTCAGTGTGTGTGTGTGTGTGTGTTGTCGGTGTGTGTGTGTGTATGTGTTGTGTGTGTGTGTGTGTGTGTGTGTTGTCGGTGTGTGTGTGTGTGTTGTCGGTGTGTGTGTGTGTGTGTTGTCGGTGTGTGTGTGTGTGTGTTGTCGGTGTGTGTGTGTGTGTGTGTTGTCGGTGTGTGTGTGTGTTGTGTGTGTGTGTGTGTGTTGTCGGTGTGTGTGTGTGTGTTGTCGGTGTGTGTGTGTTGTCAGTGTGTGTGTGTGTGTGTTGTGTGTGTGTGTGTTGTCGGTGTGTGTGTGTGTGTGTGTTGTCGGTGTGTGTGTGTGTGTTGTCGGTGTGTGTGTGTGTTGTCGGTGTGTGTGTGTGTGTTGTCGGTGTGTGTGTGTGTGTGTGTGTGTGTATGTGTGTGTGTTGTCGGTGTGTGTGTGTGTTGTCGGTGTGTGTGTGTGTGTTGTCGGTGTGTGTGTGTGTGTGTTGTGGGTGTGTGTGTGTGTGTTGTCAGTGTTTGTGTGTGTGTGTTGTCGGTGTGTGTGTGTGTGTGTTGTCGGTGTGTGTGTGTTTATGTGTTGTCGGTGTGTGTGTGTGTGTGTTGTCGGTGTGTGTGTGTTGTCGGTGTGTGTGTGTGTTGTCGGTGTGTGTGTGTGTGTGTTGTCAGTGTGTGTGTGTGTGTGTTGTGGGTGTGTGTGTGTGTGTTGTCAGTGTTTGTGTGTGTGTGTTGTCGGTAGGTGTGTGTGTGTGTTGTCGGTGTGTGTGTGTGTTGTCGGTGTGTGTGTGTGTGTTGTCCGAGTGTGTGTGTGTGTGTGTGTGTGTGTTGTCGGTGTGTGTGTGTTGTCGGTGTGTGTGTGTGTGTGTGTGATGTCGGTGTGTGTGTGTGTGTGTGTGTTGTCGGTGTGTGTGTGTGTGTGTTGTCGGTGTGTGTGTGTGTGTGTGTGTGTGTGTGTTGTCAGTGTGTGTGTGTGTGTTGTCGGTGTGTGTGTGTGTGTGTGTTTTGTCGGTGTGTGTGTGTGTGTGTGTTGTCGGTGTGTGTGTGTGTGTTGTCGGTGTGTGTGTGTGTGTTGTCGGTGTGTGTGTGTGTGTGTTTCGGTGTGTTTGTTTGTGTGTGTTGTCGGTGTGTGTGTGTGTTGTGTGTGTGTGTGTGTGTTGTCGGTGTGTGTGTGTTGTCAGTGTGTGTGTGTGTGTGTTGTGTGTGTGTGTGTTGTCGGTGTGTGTGTGTGTGTTGTCGGTGTGTGTGTGTGTGTGTGTGTGTTGTCGGTGTGTGTGTGTGTTGTCGGTGTGTGTGTGTGTGTGTTGTCGGTGTGTGTGTGTGTGTGTTGTCAGTGTGTGTGTGTGTGTGTTGTCGGTGTGTGTGTGTGTGTTGTCGGTGTGTGTGTGTGTGTGTTGTCGGTGTGTGTGTGTGTGTGTGTTGTCGGTGTGTGTGTGTGTGTGTTGTCGGTGTGTGTGTGTGTGTTGTCGGTGTGTGTGTGTGTGTGTTGTCGGTGTGTGTGTGTGTGTGTTGTCGGTGTGTGTGTGTGTGTGTTGTCGGTGTGTGTGTGTGTGTGTTGTCGGTGTGTGTGTGTTTATGTGTTGTCGGTGTGTGTGTGTGTGTGTTGTCGGTGTGTGTGTGTTGTCGGTGTGTGTGTGTGTTGTCGGTGTGTGTGTGTGTGTGTTGTCAGTGTGTGTGTGTGTGTGTTGTGGGTGTGTGTGTGTGTGTTGTCAGTGTTTGTGTGTGTGTGTTGTCGGTAGGTGTGTGTGTGTTGTCGGTGTGTGTGTGTGTTGTCGGTGTGTGTGTGTGTGTTGTCCGAGTGTGTGTGTGTGTGTGTGTGTGTGTTGTCGGTGTGTGTGTGTTGTCGGTGTGTGTGTGTGTGTGTGTGTTGTCGGTGTGTGTGTGTGTGTGTGTGTGTGTTGTCGGTGTGTGTGTGTGTGTGTTGTCGGTGTGTGTGTGTGTGTGTGTGTGTGTGTTGTCAGTGTGTGTGTGTGTGTGTGTGTTGTCGGTGT
>NW_027675706.1:102500-120494 GCF_965601325.2 Salmo salar
GTGTGTGTGTGTGTGTGTGTTGTCGGTGTGTGTGTGTGTGTTGTCGGTGTGTGTGTGTGTGTGTGTTGTCGGTGTGTGTGTGTTGTCGGTGTGTGTGTGTGTTGTCGGTGTGTGTGTGTGTGTTGTCGGTGTGTGTGTGTTGTCAGTGTGTGTGTGTGTGTTGTCAGTGTGTGTGTGTGTGTTGTGGGTGTGTGTGTGTGTGTTGTCAGTGTTTGTGTGTGTGTGTTGTCGGTGTGTGTGTGTGTTGTCGGTGTGTGTGTGTTTATGTGTTGTCGGTGTGTGTGTGTGTGTGTTGTCGGTGTGTGTGTGTGTGTTGTCGGTGTGTGTGTGTGTTGTCGGTGTGTGTGTGTGTGTTGTCGGTGTGTGTGTGTGTGTGTGTTGTGGGTGTGTGTGTGTGTGTTGTCAGTGTTTGTGTGTGTGTGTTGTCGGTGTGTGTGTGTGTGTGTTGTCGGTGTGTGTGTGTGTGTTGTGTGTGTGTGTGTTGTCGGTGTGTGTGTGTGTGTTGTCCGAGTGTGTGTGTGTTAATGTGTTGTCGGTGTGTGTGTGTGTGTGTTGTCGGTGTGTGTGTGTGTGTTGTCGGTGTGTGTGTGTGTTGTCGGTGTGTGTGTTGTCGGTGTGTGTGTGTGTGTGTGTGTGTGTATGTGTGTGTGTTGTCGGTGTGTGTGTGTGTTGTCGGTGTGTGTGTGTGTGTTGTCGGTGTGTGTGTGTGTTGTGGGTATGTGTGTGTGTGTTGTCAGTGTTTGTGTGTGTGTGTTGTCGGTGTCTGTGTGTGTGTGTTGTCGGTGTGTGTGTGTTTATGTGTTGTCGGTGTGTGTGTGTGTGTGTTGTCGGTGTGTGTGTGTGTGTTGTTGGTGTGTGTGTGTGTTGTCGGTGTGTGTGTGTGTTGTCGGTGTGTGTGTGTGTGTGTTGTGGGTGTGTGTGTGTGTGTTGTCAGTGTTTGTGTGTGCGTTGTCAGTGTGTGTGTGTGTGTGTTGTCGGTGTGTGTGTCTGTGTTGTGTGTGTGTGTGTTGTCGGTGTGTGTGTGTGTGTTGTCCGAGTGTGTGTGTGTGTGTGTTGTCGGTGTGTGTGTGTTGTCGGTGTGTGTGTGTGTGTGTGTTGTCGGTGTGTGTGTGTGTGTTTGTGTGTGTGTGTGTTGTCGGTGTGTGTGTGTGTTGTCGGTGTGTGTGTGTGTGTTGTCAGTGTGTGTGTGTGTTGTCGGTGTGTGTGTGTGTGTGTGTGTGATGTCGGTGTGTGTGTGTGTGTGTTGTCGGTGTGTGTGTGTGTGTTGTCGGTTTGTGTGTGTTGTCGGTGTGTGTGTGTGTTGTCGGTGTGTTTGTGTGTGTTGTCGGTGTGTGTGTGTGTGTGTGTTGTGGGTGTGTGTGTGTGTGTTGTCAGTGTTTGTGTGTGTGTGTTGTCGGTGTGTGTGTGTGTGTGTTGTCGGTGTGTGTGTGTGTGTTGTGTGTGTGTGTGTTGTCGGTGTGTGTGTGTGTGTTGTCCGAGTGTGTGTGTGTTAATGTGTTGTCGGTGTGTGTGTGTGTGTGTTGTCGGTGTGTGTGTGTGTGTTGTCGGTGTGTGTGTGTGTTGTCGGTGTGTGTGTTGTCGGTGTGTGTGTGTGTGTGTGTGTGTGTATGTGTGTGTGTTGTCGGTGTGTGTGTGTGTTGTCGGTGTGTGTGTGTGTGTTGTCGGTGTGTGTGTGTGTTGTGGGTATGTGTGTGTGTGTTGTCAGTGTTTGTGTGTGTGTGTTGTCGGTGTCTGTGTGTGTGTGTTGTCGGTGTGTGTGTGTTTATGTGTTGTCGGTGTGTGTGTGTGTGTGTTGTCGGTGTGTGTGTGTGTGTTGTTGGTGTGTGTGTGTGTTGTCGGTGTGTGTGTGTGTTGTCGGTGTGTGTGTGTGTGTGTTGTGGGTGTGTGTGTGTGTGTTGTCAGTGTTTGTGTGTGCGTTGTCAGTGTGTGTGTGTGTGTGTTGTCGGTGTGTGTGTCTGTGTTGTGTGTGTGTGTGTTGTCGGTGTGTGTGTGTGTGTTGTCCGAGTGTGTGTGTGTGTGTGTTGTCGGTGTGTGTGTGTTGTCGGTGTGTGTGTGTGTGTGTGTTGTCGGTGTGTGTGTGTGTGTTTGTGTGTGTGTGTGTTGTCGGTGTGTGTGTGTGTTGTCGGTGTGTGTGTGTGTGTTGTCAGTGTGTGTGTGTGTTGTCGGTGTGTGTGTGTGTGTGTGTGTGATGTCGGTGTGTGTGTGTGTGTGTTGTCGGTGTGTGTGTGTGTGTTGTCGGTTTGTGTGTGTTGTCGGTGTGTGTGTGTGTTGTCGGTGTGTTTGTGTGTGTGTGTTGTCGGTGTGTGTGTGTGTGTGTTGTGTGTGTGTGTGTTGTCGGTGTGTGTGTGTGTGTTGTCGGTGTGTGTGTGTGTGTGTGTGTGTTGTCGGTGTGTGTGTGTGTGTTGTCGGTGTGTGTGTGTGTGTGTTGTCGGTGTGTGTGTGTGTGTGTTGTCGGTGTGTGTGTGTGTGTGTTGTCGGTGTGTGTGTGTGTGTTGTCGTTGTGTGTGTGTGTGTGTGTTGTCGGTGTGTGTGTCTGTGTTGTCGGTGTGTGTGTGTGTGTGTGTATGTGTTGTCGGTGTGTGTGTGTGTGTGTGTGTTGTCGGTGTGTGTGTGTGTATTGTCGGTGTGTGTGTGTGTGTTGTCGGTTTGTGTGTGTGTGTGTGTGTGTTGTCGGTGTGTGTGTGTGTGTTGTCGGTGTGTGTGTGTGTGTGTTGTCGGTGTGTGTGTGTTGTCGGTGTGTGTGTGTGTTGTCGGTGTGTGTGTGTGTGTGTGTTGTCGGTGTGTGTGTGTGTGTTGCTGGTGTTTGTGTTTGTGTGTGTTGTCGGTGTGTGTGTGTGTTGTCAGTGTGTGTGTGTGTGTGTGTGTGTCGGTGTGTGTGTGTGTGTGTTGTCAGTGTGTGTGTGTGTGTGTGTTGCCGGTGTGTGTGTGTGTGTGTTGTCGGTGTGTGTGTGTGTGTGTTGTCGGTGTGTGTGTGTGTGTGTGTTGTCGGTGTGTGTGTGTTGTCGGTGTGTGTGTGTGTTGTCGGTGTGTTTGTGTGTGTGTGTTGTCGGTGTGTGTGTGTGTGTGTTGTGTGTGTGTGTGTTGTCGGTGTGTGTGTGTGTGTTGTCGGTGTGTGTGTGTGTGTGTGTGTGTTGTCGGTGTGTGTGTGTGTGTTGTCGGTGTGTGTGTGTGTGTGTTGTCGGTGTGTGTGTGTGTGTGTTGTCGGTGTGTGTGTGTGTGTGTTGTCGGTGTGTGTGTGTGTGTTGTCGTGTGTGTGTGTGTGTGTGTTGTCGGTGTGTGTGTCTGTGTTGTCGGTGTGTGTGTGTGTGTGTGTATGTGTTGTCGGTGTGTGTGTGTGTGTGTGTGTTGTCGGTGTGTGTGTGTGTGTTGTCGGTGTGTGTGTGTGTGTTGTCGGTTGTGTGTGTGTGTGTGTGTGTTGTCGGTGTGTGTGTGTGTGTTGTCGGTGTGTGTGTGTGTGTGTGTTGTCGGTGTGTGTGTGTTGTCGGTGTGTGTGTGTGTTGTCGGTGTGTGTGTGTGTGTTGTCGGTGTGTGTGTGTTGTCAGTGTGTGTGTGTGTGTTGTCGGTGTGTGTGTGTGTGTTGTGGGTGTGTGTGTGTGTGTTGTCAGTGTTTGTGTGTGTGTGTTGTCGGTGTGTGTGTGTGTTGTCGGTGTGTGTGTGTTTATGTGTTGTCGGTGTGTGTGTGTGTGTGTTGTCGGTGTGTGTGTGTGTGTTGTCGGTGTGTGTGTGTGTGTTGTCGGTGTGTGTGTGTGTGTTGTCGGTGTGTGTGTGTGTGTGTGTGTGGGTGTGTGTGTGTGTGTTGTCAGTGTTTGTGTGTGTGTGTTGTCGGTGTGTGTGTGTGTGTGTTGTCGGTGTGTGTGTGTGTGTTGTGTGTGTGTGTGTTGTCGGTGTGTGTGTGTGTGTTGTC
Organism: Salmo salar; assembly: GCF_965601325.2. NCBI lineage: Eukaryota > Metazoa > Chordata > Actinopteri > Salmoniformes > Salmonidae > Salmo > Salmo salar. Next base: position 106,405 of record NW_027675706.1, read on the forward strand.
GAGTGTGTGTGTGTTATGTGTTGTCGGTGTGTGTGTGTGTGTGTTGTCGGTGTGTGTGTGTGTGTTGTCGGTGTGTGTGTGTGTTGTCGTGTGTGTGTGTTGTCGGTGTGTGTGTGTGTGTGTGTGTGTGTATGTGTGTGTGTTGTCGGTGTGTGTGTGTGTTGTCGGTGTGTGTGTGTGTGTTGTCGGTGTGTGTGTGTGTTGTGGGTGTGTGTGTGTGTGTTGTCAGTGTTTGTGTGTGTGTGTTGTCGGTGTCTGTGTGTGTGTGTTGTCGGTGTGTGTGTGTTTATGTGTTGTCGGTGTGTGTGTGTGTGTGTTGTCGGTGTGTGTGTGTGTGTTGTCGGTGTGTGTGTGTGTTGTCGGTGTGTGTGTGTGTTGTCGGTGTGTGTGTGTGTGTGTTGTGGGTGTGTGTGTGTGTGTTGTCAGTGTTTGTGTGTGTGTTGTCAGTGTGTGTGTGTGTGTGTTGTCGGTGTGTGTGTGTGTGTTGTGTGTGTGTGTGTTGTCGGTGTGTGTGTGTGTGTTGTCCGAGTGTGTGTGTGTGTGTGTTGTCGGTGTGTGTGTGTTGTCGGTGTGTGTGTGTGTGTGTGTTGTCGGTGTGTGTGTGTGTGTTTGTGTGTGTGTGTGTTGTCGGTGTGTGTGTGTGTTGTCGTGTGTGTGTGTGTGTGTTGTCAGTGGTGTGTGTGTGTGTGTGTCGGTGTGTGTGTGTGTGTGTGTGTGTTGTCGGTGTGTGTGTGTGTGTGTTGTCGGTGTGTGTGTGTGTGTTGTCGGTTTGTGTGTGTTGTCGGTGTGTGTGTGTGTTGTCGGTGTGTTGTGTGTGTGTGTTGTCGGTGTGTGTGTGTGTGTGTTGTGTGTGTGTGTGTTGTCGGTGTGTGTGTGTGTGTTGTCGGTGTGTGTGTGTGTGTGTGTGTTGTCGGTGTGTGTGTGTGTGTTGTCGGTGTGTGTGTGTGTGTGTTGTCGGTGTGTGTGTGTGTGTGTTGTCGGTGTGTGTGTGTGTGTGTTGTCGGTGTGTGTGTGTGTGTTGTCGGTGTGTGTGTGTGTGTGTTGTCGGTGTGTGTGTGTGTTGTCGGTGTGTGTGTGTGTGTGTTGTCGGTGTGTGTGTGTGTGTTGTCGGTGTGTGTGTGTGTGTGTTGTCGGTGTGTGTGTGTGTGTGTTGTCGGTGTGTGTGTGTGTGTTGTCGGTGTGTGTGTGTGTGTTGTCGGTGTGTGTGTGTGTGTGTTGTCGGTGTGTGTGTGTGTGGTTGTCGGTGTGTGTGTGTGTGTTGTCGGTGTGTGTGTGTTATCGGTGTGTGTGTGTGTGTGTGTGTGTTGTCGGTGTGTGTGTGTGTGTGTGTTGTCGGTGTGTGTGTGTGTGTGTGTTGTCGGTGTGTGTGTGTGTGTGTTGTCGGTGTGTGTGTGTGTGTGTTGTCGGTGTGTGTGTGTGTGTGTTGTCGGTGTGTGTGTGTTGTCGGTGTGTGTGTGTGTGTGTGTTGTCGGTGTGTGTGTGTGTGTGTTGTCGTGTGTGTGTGTGTGTTGTCGGTGTGTGTGTGTGTGTGTTGTCGGTGTGTGTGTGTGTGTGTTGTCGGTGTGTGTGTGTGTGTGTGTTGTCGTGTGTGTGTGTGTGTGTGTGTTGTCGTGTGTGTGTGTGTGTGTTGTCGGTGTGTGTGTGTGTGTTGTCGGTGTGTGTGTGTTGTCGGTGTGTGTGTGTGTTGTCGGTGTGTGTGTGTTGTCGTGTGTGTGTGTGTGTGTTGTGTGTGTGTGTGTTGTCGGTGTGTGTGTGTGTGTTGTCGGTGTGTGTGTGTGTGTGTGTGTTGTCGGTGTGTGTGTGTGTGTTGTCGGTGTGTGTGTGTGTGTGTTGTCGGTGTGTGTGTGTGTGTGTTGTCGGTGTGTGTGTGTGTGTGTTGTCGGTGTGTGTGTGTGTGTTGTCGGTGTGTGTGTGTGTGTGTTGTCGGTGTGTGTGTGTTGTTGTCGTGTGTGTGTGTGTGTTGTCGGTGTGTGTGTGTGTGTGTTGTCGGTGTGTGTGTGTGTGTGTTGTCGGTGTGTGTGTGTGTTGTCGGTGTGTGTGTGTGTGTGTTGTCGGTGTGTGTGTGTGTGTTGTCGGTGTGTGTGTGTGTGTGTTGTCAGTGTGTGTGTGTTATGTGTTGTCGGTGTGTGTGTGTGTGTGTTGTCGGTGTGTGTGTGTGTGTTGTCGGTGTGTGTGTGTGTTGTCGGTGTGTGTGTGTGTGTTGTCGGTGTGTGTGTGTGTGTGTGTGTGTGTGTGTGTGTGTGTTGTCGGTGTGTGTGTGTGTTGTCGGTGTGTGTGTGTGTGTTGTCGGTGTGTGTGTGTGTGTTGTGGGTGTGTGTGTGTGTGTTGTCAGTGTGTGTGTGTGTGTGTTGTCGGTGTGTGTGTGTGTGTGTTGTCGGTGTGTGTGTGTTGTGTGTTGTCGGTGTGTGTGTGTGTGTGTTGTCGGTGTGTGTGTGTGTGTTGTCGGTGTGTGTGTGTGTTGTCGGTGTGTGTGTGTGTGTGTTGTCGGTGTGTGTGTGTGTGTGTTGTCGGTGTGTGTGTGTGTGTTGTCGGTGTGTGTGTGTGTGTGTTGTCGTGTGTGTGTGTGTGTGTTGTCGGTGTGTGTGTGTGTGTTGTGTGTGTGTGTGTTGTCGGTGTGTGTGTGTGTGTTGTCCGAGTGTGTGTGTGTGTGTGTTGTCGGTGTGTGTGTGTTGTCGGTCGGTGTGTGTGTGTGTGTGTTGTCGGTGTGTGTGTGTGTGTGTGTGTGTGTGTGTGTTGTCGGTGTGTGTGTGTGTGTTGTCGGTGTGTGTGTGTGTGTGTGTTGTCAGTGTGTGTGTGTGTGTGTGTGTTGTCGGTGTGTGTGTGTGTGTGTGTGTGTTGTCGGTGTGTGTGTGTGTGTGTTGTCGGTGTGTGTGTGTGTGTGTTGTCGTGTGTGTGTGTGTGTGTTGTCGGTGTGTGTGTGTGTGTTGTCGGTGTGTGTGTGTGTGTGTGTGTGTGTGTGTGTTGTCGGTGTGTGTGTGTGTGTGTTGTCGGTGTGGTGTGTGTGTGTTGTCGGTGTGTGTGTGTGTGTGTCGGTGTGTGTGTGTGTGTGTTGTCGTGTGTGTGTGTGTGTGTTGTCGGTGTGTGTGTGTGTGTTGTCGGTGTGTGTGTGTGTGTTGTCGGTGTGTGTGTGTGTGTGTTGTCGGTGTGTGTGTGTGTGTTGTCGGTGTGTGTGTGTGTGTTGTCGGTGTGTGTGTGTGTGTTGTCGGTGTGTGTGTGTGTGTGTTGTCGGTGTGTGTGTGTGTGTGTTGTCGGTGTGTGTGTGTGTGTTGTCGGTGTGTGTGTGTGTGTTGTCGGTGTGTGTGTGTGTGTGTTGTGGTGTGTGTGTGTGTGTGTTGTCGGTGTGTGTGTGTGTGTTGTCGGTGTGTGTGTGTGTGTGTGTCGGTGTGTGTGTGTGTTGTCGGTGTGTGTGTGTGTGTGTGTGTGTGTCGGTGTGTGTGTGTGTGTTGTCGGTGTGTGTGTGTGTGTGTGTTGTGCGGTGTGTGTGTGTGTGTGTTGTCGGTGTGTGTGTGTGTGTGTGTGTGTGTGTGTGTGTGTGTGTGTGTGTTGTCGGTGTGTGTGTGTGTGTGTGTCGTGTGTGGTGTGTGTGTGTTGTCGGTGTGTGTGTGTGTGTTGTCGGTGTGTGTGTGGTGTGTGTGTGTGCGTGTGTGTGTGTGTGTGTGTGTGTGTTGTCGGTGTGTGTGTGTGTGTTGTCGGTGTGTGTGTGTGTGTGTTGTCGTGTGTGTGTGTGTGTGTTGTCGGTGTGTGTGTGTGTGTGTGTTGTCGGTGTGTGTGTGTGTGTGTTGTCGGTGTGTGTGTGTGTGTTGTCGTGTGTGTGTGTGTGTGTGTGTGTGTGGTGTGTGTGTGTGTGTTGTCGGTGGTGTGTGTGTGTGTGTGTTGTCGGTGTGTGTGTGTGTGTGTTGTCGGTGTGTGTGTGTGTGTGTTGTCGGTGTGTGTGTGTGTGTGTGTCGTGTGTGTTGTGTGTTGTCGGTGTGTGTGTGTGGTGTCGGTGTGTGTGTGTTGTCGGTGTGTGTGTGTGTGTGTTGTGTGTGTGTGTGTTGTCGGTGTGTGTGTGTGTGTTGTCGGTGTGTGTGTGTGTGTGTTGTCGGTGTGTGTGTGTGTGTGTTGTCGGTGTGTGTGTGTGTGTGTTGTCGGTGTGTGTGTGTGTGTGTTGTCGGTTGTGTGTGTGTGTGTTGTCGGTGTGTGTGTGTGTGTGTTGTCGGTGTGTGTGTGTGTGTGTTGTCGGTGTGTGTGTGTGTTGTCGGTGTGTGTGTGTGTGTGTTGTCGGTGTGTGTGTGTGTGTTGTCGGTGTGTGTGTGTGTGTGTTGTCGGTGTGTGTGTGTGTGTGTTGTCGTGTGTGTGTGTGTGTGTTGTCGGTGTGTGTGTGTGTGTTGTCGTGTGTGTGTGTGTGTGTGTTGTCGGTGTGTGTGTGTGTGTGTTGTCGGTGTGTGTGTGTGTGTTGTCGGTGTGTGTGTGTGTGTTGTCGGTGTGTGTGTGTGTGTTGTCGGTGTGTGTGTGTGTGTGTGTTGTCGGTGTGTGTGTGTGTGTGTTGTCGGTGTGTGTGTGTGTGTTGTGGTGTGTGTGTCGTGTGTGTGGTGTGTGTCGTGTGTGTGTGTTGTCGGTGTGTGTGTGTGTGTTGTCGGTGTGTGTGTGTGTGTGTTGTCGGTGTGTGTGTGTGTGTGTGTGTGTGTGTGTTGTCGGTGTGTGTGTGTGTGTTGTCGGTGTGTGTGTGTGTGTGTGTCGTGTGTGTGTGTGTGTGTGTGTTGTCGGTGTGTGTGTGTGTGTTGTCGGTGTGTGTGTGTGTGTGTTGTCGGTGTGTGTGTGTGTGTGTCGGTGTGTGTGTGTGTGTTGTCGTGTGTGTGTTGTCGTTGTCGTGTGTGTGTGTGTTGTCGGTGTGTGTGTGTGTGTGTGTCGGTGTGTGTGTGTGTGTTGTCGGTGTGTGTGTGTGTGTGTTGTCGGTGTGTGTGTGTGTGTGTGTGTGTGGTGTGTGTGTGTTGTCGGTGTGTGTGTGTGTGTTGTCGGTGTGTGTGTGTGTGTGTTGTCGGTGTGTGTGTGTGTGTGTGTCTGTGTGTTGTCGGTGTGTGTGTGTGTGTTGTCGTGTGTGTGTGTGTGTGTGTGTTGTCGGTGTGTGTGTGTGTGTGTGTGTTGTCGGTGTGTGTGTGTGTGTGTTGTCGGTGTGTGTGTGTGTGTTGTCGGTGTGCGTGTGTGTGTGTGTGTGTGTTGTCGGTGTGTGTGTGTGTGTTGTCGGTGTGTGTGTGTGTGTGTTGTCGGTGTGTGTGTGTGTGTGTGTGTCGTGTGTGTGTGTGTGTGTGTTGTCGGTGTGTGTGTGTGTGTTGTCGTGTGTGTGTGTGTGTGTTGTCGGTGTGTGTGTGTGTGTTGTCGTGTGTGTGTGTGTGTGTGTCGGTGTGTGTGTGTGTGTGTCGGTGTGTGTGTGTGTGTGTTGTCGGTGTGTGTGTGTGTGTTGTCGTGTGTGTGTGTTGTCGGTGTGTGTGGTGTGTGTGTTGTCGGTGTGGTGTGTGTGTGTGTGTTGTCGGTGTGTGTGTGTGTGTGTGTGTGTGTGTGTGTGTTGTCGGTGTGTGTGTGTGTTGTCGGTGTGTGTGTGTTGTCGTGTGTGTGTGTGTGTGTCTGTGTGTGTGTGTGTTGTCGGTGTGTGTGTGTGTGTTGTCGTGTGTGTGTCGTGTGTGTGTGTGTGTTGTCGTGTGTGTGTGTGTGGTGTTGTCGGTGTGTGTGTGTGTGTGTTGTCGGTGTGTGTGTGTGTGTGTTGTCGGTGTGTGTGTGTGTGTGTTGTCGGTGTGTGTGTGTTGTCGTGTGTGCGTGTGTGTGTGTGTGTTGTCGGTGTGTGTGTGTGTGTGTGTGTGTGTTGTCGGTGTGTGTGTGTGTGTGTTGTCGGTGTGTGTGTGTGTGTCGTGTGTGTGTCGGTGTGTGTGTGTGTGTGTGTCGTGTGTGTGTGTGTGTGTTGTCGGTGTGTGTGTGTGTGTTGTGTGTGTGTGTGTGTTGTCGGTGTGTGTGTGTGTGTGTGTTGTCGGTGTGTGTGTGTGTGTGTTGTCGGTGTGTGTGTGTGTGTGTGTGTGTGTGTGTGTGTGTGTGTGTGTCGGTGTGTGTGTGTGTTGTCGGTGTCGTGTGTGTGTGTGTTGTCGGTGTGTGTGTGTGTGTGTGTCGGTGTGTGTGTGTGTGTGTGTGTTTGTCGGTGTGTGTGTGTGTGTGGTCGGTGTGTGTGTGTGTGTTGTCGGTGTGTGTGTGTGTGTGTTGTCGTGTGTGTGTGTGTGTGTGTGTGTGTGTGTGTGTGTGTGTGTGTGTGTGTTGTCGGTGTGTGTGTCGTGTGTGTGTTGTCGGTGTGTGTGTGTTGTCGGTGTGTGTGTGTGTGTGTTGTCGGTGTGTGTGTGTGTGTGTTGTCGGTGTGTGTGTGTGTGTTGTCGGTGTGTGTGTGTGTGTGTGTGTTGTCGGTGTGTGTGTGTGTGTGTGGTCGTGTGTGTGTGTGTGTTGTCGGTGTGTGTGTGTGTGTGTTGTCGGTGTGTGTGTGTGTGTTGTCGGTGTGTGTGTGTGTGTTGTCGGTGTGTGTGTGTGTGTGTGTGTCGGTGTGTGTGTGTGTGTGTGTGTCGGTGTGTGTGTGTGTGTGTGTTGTCGGTGTGTGTGTGTGTGTGTTGTCGGTGTGTGTGTGTGTGTCGGTGTGTGTGTGTGTGTTGTCGGTGTGTGTGTGTGTGTGTGTGTGTCGGTGTGTGTGTGTGTGTTGTCGTGTGTGTGTGTGTGTGTTGTCGGTGTGTGTGTGTGTGTTGTGTCGGTGTGTGTGTGTGTGTGTGTCGGTGTGTGTGTGTGTGTTGTCGGGTGTGTGTGTGTGTGTTGTCGGTGTGTGTGTGTGTGTGTGTGTCGTGTGTGTGTGTGTGTGTGTTGTCTGTGTGTGTGTGTGTGTGTGTTGTCGGTGTGTGTGTGTTGTGGTGTGTGTGTGTGTGTGTCGGTGTGTGTGTGTGTGTTGTCGGTGTGTGTGTGTGTGTTGTCGTGTGTGTGTGTGTGTGTTGTCGGTGTGTGTGTGGTGTGTTGTCGGTGTGTGTGTGTGTGTTGTCGGTGTGTGTGTGTGTGTGTTGTCGGTGTGTGTGTGTGTGTGTTGTCGGTGTGTGTGTGTGTGTTGTCGGTGTGTGTGTGTGTGTTGTCGGTGTGTGTGTGTGTGTGTTGTCGGTGTGTGTGTGTGTGTGTTGTCGGTGTGTGTGTGTGTGTTGTCGGTGTGTGTGTGTGTGTGTTGTCGGTGTGTGTGTGTGTGTGTTGTCGTGTGTGTGTGTGTGTGTTGTCGTGTGTGTGTGTGTGTGTTGTCGGTGTGTGTGTGTGTGTTGTCGGTGTGTGTGTGTGTGTGTGTGTGTTGTCGGTGTGTGTGTGTGTTGTGTGTGTCGTGTGTGTGTGTGTGTTGTCGGTGTGTGTGTGTGTGTGTTGTCGGTGTGTGTGTGTGTGTGTTGTCGTGTGTGTGTGTGTGTGTGTTGTCGGTGTGTGTGTGTGTGTGTTGTCGGTGTGTGTGTGTGTTGTCGGTGTGTGTGTGTGTGTTGTCGGTGTGTGTGTGTGTGTTGTCGGTGTGTGTGTGTGTGTGTGTCGGTGTGTGTGTGTGTGTTGTCGGTGTGTGTGTGTGTGTTGTCGGTGTGTGTGTGTGTGTGTGTTGTCGGTGTGTGTGTGTGTGTTGTCGTGTGTGTGTGTGTTGTCGGTGTGTGTGTGTGTGTTGTCGGTGTGTGTGTGTGTGTGTGTTGTCGTGTGTGTGTGTGTGTGTGTGTTGTCGGTGTGTGTGTGTGTGTGTTGTCGGTGTGTGTGTGTGTTGTGTTGTCGTGTGTGTGTGTGTGTGTGTCGGTGTGTGTGTGTGTGTTGTCGGTGTGTGTGTGTGTGTTGTCGGTGTGTGTGTGTTGTCGTGTGTGTGTGTGTCGTGTGTGTGTGTGTGTGTGTGTTGTCGGTGTGTGTGTGTGTGTTGTCGTGTGTGTGTTGTCGGTGTGTGTGTGTGTTGTCGGTGTGTGTGTGTGTGTGTCGGTGTGTGTGTGTGTGTGTTGTCGGTGGTGTGTGTGTGTGTGTTGTCGGTGTGTGTGTGTGTGTGTGTTGTCGGTGTGTGTGTGTGTGTGTTGTCGGTGTGTGTGTGTGTGTGTTGTCGGTGTGTGTGTGTGTGTGTTGTCGGGTGTGTGTGTGTGTGTGTGTTGTCGGTGTGTGTGTGTGTGTGTTGTCGGTGTGTGTGTGTTGTGGTGTGTGTGTCGTGTGTGTGTGTGTGTGTTGTCGTGTGTGTGTGTGTGTGTTGTCGGTGTGTGTGTGTGTGTGTTGTCGGTGTGTGTGTGTGTGTGTGTGTGTGTGTGTGTGTGTGTGTGTGTGTTGTCGGTGTGTGTGTGTGTGTGTGTGTGTTGTCGGTGTGTGTGTGTGTGTGTGTTGTCGGTGTGTGTGTGTGTGTTGTCGGTGTGTGTGTGTGTGTGTCGGTGTGTGTGTGTGTGTGTCGTGTGTGTGTGTGTTGTCGGTGTGTGTGTGTGTGTTGTCGTGTGTGTGTGTGTGTTGTCGGTGTGTGTGTGTGTGTGTGTGTGTGTGTGTGTGTGTGTGTTGTCGGTGTGTGTGTGTGTGTTGTCGGTGTGTGTGTGTGTGTGTTGTCGGTGTGTGTGTGTGTGTGTTGTCGGTGTGTGTGTGTGTGTGTTGTCGGTGTGTGTGTGTGTGTTGTCGGTGTGTGTGTGTGTGTTGTCGGTGTGTGTGTGTGTGTGTGTGTGTGTGTGTGTGTCGGTGTGTGTGTGTGTGTTGTCGGTGTGTGTGTGTGTGTGTTGTCGGTGTGTGTGTGTGTGTGTGTGTGTGTGTGTGTGTGTGTGTTGTCGGTGTGTGTGTGTGTGTTGTCGGTGTGTGTGTGTGTGTGTTGTCGGTGTGTGTGTGTGTGTGTGTGTGTGTGTGTGTGTGTGTTGTCGGTGTGTGTGTGTGTGTGTTTGTCGGTGTGTGTGTGTGTGTGTGTGTTGTCGGTGTGTGTGTGTGTGTGTTGTCGGTGTGTGTGTGTGTGTTGTCGGTGTGTGTGTGTTGTCGGTGTGTGTGTGTGTTGTCGTGTGTGTGTGTGTTGTCGGTGTGTGTGTGTGTGTGTTGTGTGTGTGTGTGTTGTCGGTGTGTGTGTGTGTGTTGTCGGTGTGTGTGTGTGTGTGTGTGGTGTGTGTGTGTGTGTGTTGTCGGTGTGTGTGTGTGTTGTCGGTGTGTGTGTGTGTGTGTTGTCGGTGTGTGTGTGTGTGTGTTGTCGGTGTGTGTGTGTGTGTTGTCGGTGTGTGGTGTGTTGTCGGTGTGTGTGTGTGTGTGTGTTGTCGGTGTGTGTGTGTGTGTTTGTGTGTGTGTGTGTTGTCGGTGTGTGTGTGTGTGTGTTGTCGGTGTGTGTGTGTGTGTGTGTTGTCAGTGTGTGTGGTGTGTGTGTGTTGTCGGTGTGTGTGTGTGTGTGTGTGTTGTCGGTGTGTGTGTGTGTGTGTTGTCGGTGTGTGTGTGTGTGTTGTCGGTGTGTGTGTGTTGTCGGTGTGTGTGTGTGTTGTCGGTGTGTGTGTGTTGTCAGTGTGTGTGTGTGTGTGTTGTGTGTGTGTGTGTTGTCGGTGTGTGTGTGTGTGTGTGTCGGTGTGTGTGTGTGTGTGTGTTGTCGGTGTGTGTGTGTGTGTTGTCGGTGTGTGTGTGTGTGTGTTGTCGGTGTGTGTGTGTGTGTGTTGTCGGTGTGTGTGTGTGTGTGTTGTCGGTGTGTGTGTGTGTGTTGTCGGTGTGTGTGTGTGTGTTGTCGGTGTGTGTGTGTGTGTGTGTGTGTGTGTTGTCGGTGTGTGTGTGTGTGTGGTCGGTGTGTGTGTGTGTGTGTTGTCGGTGTGTGTGTGTGTGTGTGTTGTCGGTGTGTGTGTGTGTGTTGTCGGTGTGTGTGTGTGTGTTGTCGGTGTGTGTGTGTGTGTGTTGTCGGTGTGTGTGTGTGTGTGTTGTCGGTGTGTGTGTGTGTGTTGTCGGTGTGTGTGTGTGTGTCGTGTGTGTGTGTGTGTGTGTGTGTGTTGTCGGTGTGTGTGTGTGTGTGTTGTCGGTGTGTGTGTGTGTGTTGTCGGTGTGTGTGTGTGTGTGTGTGTGTTGTCGGTGTGTGTGTGTGTGTGTGTGTGTGTCGGTGTGTGTGTGTGTGTTGTCGGTGTGTGTGTGTGTTGTCGGTGTGTGTGTGTGTGTGTGTTGTCGGTGTGTGTGTGTGTTGTCGGTGTGTGTGTGTGTGTGTTGTCGGTGTGTGTGTGTGTGTGTCGGTGTGTGTGTGTGTGTGTTGTCGTGTGTGTGTGTGTTGTCGTGTGTGTGTGTGTGTTGTGGTGTGTCGTGTGTGTGTGTGTGTTGTCGGTGTGTGTGTGTGTGTTGTCGGTGTGTGTGTGTGTGTGTTGTCGGTGTGTGTGTGTGTGTTGTCGGTGTGTGTGTGTGTGTGTTGTCGGTGTGTGTGTGTGTGTTGCTGGTGTTGTGTGTGTGTGTGTTGTCGGTGTGTGTGTGTGTGTGTTGTGTGTGTGTGTGTGTGTGTGTGTTGTCGGTGTGTGTGTGTGTGTGTTGTCGGTGTGTGTGTGTGTGTTGTCGGTGTGTGTGTGTGTGTGTTGTCGGTGTGTGTGTGTGTGTGTTGTCGGTGTGTGTGTGTGTGTGTGTTGTCGGTGTGTGTGTGTTGTCGTGTGTGTGTGTGTGTGTTGTCGGTGTGTGTGTGTGTGTGTGTCGGTGTGTGTGTGTGTGTGTCGTGTGTGTGTGTGTGTGTTGTCGGTGTGTGTGTGTGTGTTGTCGTGTGTGTGTGTGTTGTCGGTGTGTGTGTGTGTGTTGTCGGTGTGTGTGTGTGTGTGTTGTCGGTGTGTGTGTGTGTGTGTGTTGTCGTGTGTGTGTGTGTGTGTGTTGTCGGTGTGTGTGTGTGTGTGTGTGTGTGTGTGTGTGTGTGTTGTCGGTGTGTGTGTGTGTGTGTGTCGGTGGTGTGTGTGTGTGTGTTGTCGGTGTGTGTGTGTGTGTGTGTGTGTGTGTGTGTGTGTGTGTGTGTGTGTGTGTTGTCGTGTGTGTGTGTGTGTGTCGTGTGTGTGTGTTGTCGTGTGTGTGTGTGTGTGTTGTCGGTGTGTGTGTGTGTGTTGTCGGTGTGTGTGTGTGTGTGTGTGTGTTGTCGGTGTGTGTGTGTGTGTGTTGTCGGTGTGTGTGTGTGTGTTGTCGGTGTGTGTGTGTGTGTCGGTGTGTGTGTGTGTGGTGTCGGTGTGTGTGTGTGTGTTGTCGGTGTGTGTGTGTGTGTGTTGTCGGTGTGTGTGTGTGTGTGTTGTCGGTGTGTGTGTGTGTGTGTGTGTGTGTGTGGTGTGTGCTGGTGTGTGTGTGTGTGTGTTGTCGGTGTGTGTGTGTGTGTGTTGTCGGTGTGTGTGTGTGTGTTGTCGGTGTGTGTGTGGTGTGTTGTCGGTGTGTGTGTGTGTGTGTTGTCGGTGTGTGTGTGTGTGTGTTGTCGGTGTGTGTGTGTGTGTTGTCGGTGTGTGTGTGTTGTGGTGTGTGTGTGTGTGTGTGTGTGTTGTCGGTGTGTGTGTGTGTGTTGTCGGTGTGTGTGTGTGTGTTGTCGGTGTGTGTGTGTGTGTTGTCGGTGTGTGTGTGTGTCGTGTGTTGTGGTGTGTGTGTGTGTGTGTCGGTGTGTGTGTGTGTGTTGTCGGTGTGTGTGTGTGTGTGTTGTCGTGTGTGGTGTGTTGTGTGTGTTGTCGGTGTGTGTGTGTGTGTGTTGTCGGTGTGTGTGTGTGTGTGTGGTGTCGTGTGTGTGTGTGTTGTCGGTGTGTGTGTGTGTGTGTTGTCGGTGTGTTGTGTGTGTGTTGTCGGTGTGTGTGTGTGTGTTGTCGGTGTGTGTGTGTGTGTTGTCGGTGTGTGTGTGTGTGTTGTCGGTGTGTGTGTGTTGTCGGTGTGTGTGTGTGTGTTGTCGTGTGTGTGTGTGTGTGTTGTCGGTGTGTGTGTGTGTGTTGTCGGTGTGTGTGTGTGTGTGTTGTCGGTGTGTGTGTGTGTGTGTGTTGTCGGTGTGTGTGTGTGTGTGTGTTGTCGGTGTGTGTGTGTGTGTGTTGTCGGTGTGTGTGTGTGTGTGTTGTCGGTGTGTGTGTGTGTGTTGTCGGTGTGTGTGTGTGTGTGTTGTCGGTGTGTGTGTGTGTGTTGTCGGTGTGTGTGTGTTGTCGGTGTGTGTGTGTGTGTGTTGTCGGTGTGTGTGTGTGTGTGGTCGTGTGTGTGTGTGGTGTCGGTGTGTGTGGTGTTGTCGGTGTGTGTGTGTGTGTTGTCGGTGTGTGTGTGTGTGTTGTCGGTGTGTGTGTGTGTGTTGTCGGTGTGTGTGTGTGTGTGTTGTCGGTGTGTGTGTGTGTGTCGTGTGTTGTCGGTGTGTGTGTGTGGTGTGTTGTCGGTGTGTGTGTGTGTGTTGTCGGTGTCGTGTGTGTGCGTGTGTGTGTTGTCGGTGTGTGTGTGTGTGTGTGTCGGTCGGTGTGTGTGTGTGTGTTGTCGGTGTGTGTGTGTGTGTTGTCGTTTGTGTGTGTGTGTGTGTGTGTGTTGTCGGTGTGTGTGTGTGTGTGTGTTGTCGGTGTGTGTGTGTGTGTGTTGTCGGTGTGTGTGTGTTGTCGGTGTGTGGTGTGTGTGTTGTCGGTGTGTGTGTGTGTGTTGTCGGTGTGTGTGTGTTGTCGGTGTGTGTGTGTGTTGTCGGTGTGTGTGTGTGTTGTCGGTGTGTGTGTGTGTGTGTTGTCGGTGTGTGTGTGTGTGTTGTCGGTGTGTGTGTGTGTGTGTGTTGTTGGTGTGTGTGTGTGTGTGTTGTCAGTGTTTGTGTGTGTGTGTTGTCGGTGTGTGTGTGTTTATGTGTTGTCGGTGTGTGTGTGTGTGTTGTCGGTGTGTGTGTGTGTGTTGTTGGTGTGTGTGTGTGTGTTGTCTGTGTGTGTGTGTGTGTGTTGTCGGTGTGTGTGTGTGTGTGTGTGTGTTGTCGGTGTGTGTGTGTGTGTTGTCCGTGTGTGTGTGTGTTGTCGGTGTGTGTGTGTGTGTGTGTGTTGTCGGTGTGTGTGTGTGTGTGTGTGTTGTCGGTGTGTGTGTGTGTGTTGTCGGTGTGTGTGTGTGTTGTCGGTGTGTGTGTGTTGTCGGTGTGTGTGTGTGTGTCTGTGTGTTGTCGGTGTGTGTGTGTGTGTTGTCGGTGTGGGTGTGTGTGTGTTGTCAGTGTGTGTGTGTGTGTTGTCGGTGTGTGTGTGTTTATGTGAGGTCGGTGTGTGTGTGTGTGTGTTGTCGGTGTGTGCGTGTGTGTTTTCGGTGTGTGTGTGTGTTGTCGGTGTGTGTGTTGTCGGTGTGTGTGTGTGTGTGTGTTGTCGGTGTGTGTGTGTGTGTTGTCGGTGTGTGTGTGTGTGTGTGTATGTGTTGTCGGTGTGTGTGTGTGTGTTGTCGGTGTGTGTGTGTGTGTTGTCGGTGTGTGTGTGTGTGTGTGTTGTCGGTGTGTGTGTGTGTGTGTTGTCGGTGTGTGTGTGTGTGTTGTTGGTGTGTGTGTGTGTGTTGTCGGTGTGTGTGTGTGTGTGTGTGTTGTCGGTGTGTGTATGTGTTGTGTATGTGTGTGTTGTCGGTGTGTGTGTGTGTGTGTTGTCGGTGTGTGTGTTGTCGGTGTGTGTGTGTGTGTGTGTGTGTGTTGTCGGTGTGTGTGTGTTATCGGTGTGTGTGTGTGTGTGTGTGTGTGTTGTCGGTGTGTGTGTGTGTGTTGTCGGTGTGTGTGTGTGTGTGTGTTGTCGGTGTGTGTGTGTGTGTGTGTGTGTTGTCGGTGTGTGTGTGTGTGTGTGTGTGTTGTCGGTGTGTGTGTGTGTGTGTTGTCGGTGTGTGTGTGTTGTCGGTGTGTGTGTTGTCGGTGTGTGTGTGTGTGTTGTCGGTGTGTGTGTGTGTGTGTTGTCGGTGTGTGTGTGTGTGTGTGTTGTCGGTGTGTGTGTGTGTGTGTTGTCGGTGTGTGTGTGTGTGTGTGTTGTCGGTGTGTGTGTGTGTGTTGTCGGTGTGTGTGTGTGTGTGTGTGTGTGTTATCGGTGTGTGTGTGTGTTGCCGGTGTGTGTGTGTTGTCGGTGTGTGTGTGTGTGTGTGTTGTCGGTGTGTGTGTGTGTGTGTTGTCGGTGTGTGTGTGTGTGTGTGTGTGTTGTCGGTGTGTGTGTGTGTGTGTTGTCGGTGTGTGTGTGTGTGTGTTG
>NW_027675707.1:0-17500 GCF_965601325.2 Salmo salar
CACACACACACACCAACAACACACACACACACACCGACAACACACACACACACACACACACCAACAACACACACACACACACCGACAACACACACACACAAACACCGACAACACACACACACACACACCGACAACACACACACACACACACCGACAACACACACACACACCGACAACACACACACACACACGCACCGACAACACACACACACCGACAACACACACACACACACACCGACAACACACACACACACACACCGACAACACACACACACACACTGACAACACACACACACACACACCGACAACACACACACACACACTCACACCGACAACACACACACACACATACCACACACACACACACACAACGACAACACACACACACCGACAAGACACACACACACCGACAACACACACACACACACACCGACAACACACACACACACACAACACACACACACAACGACAACACACACACACCGACAAGACACACACACACCGACAACACACACACACACACCGACAACACACACACACACACAATGACAACACACACACACACCGACAACACACACACACACCTACCACACACACACACACACACACAACGACAACACACACACACCGACAAGACACACACACACCGACAACACACACACACACACCGACAACACACACACACACACACCGACAACACACACACACACCGACAACACACACACACACACACACCAACAACAACACACCGACAACACACACACACACACACCGACAACACACACACACACCGACAACACACACACGCACCGACAACACACACATACCGACAACACACACACACACACACCGACAACACACACACACACACCGACAACACACACACACACACCGACAACACACACACACACACCGACAACACACACACACACCGACAACACACACACACACACACACCGACAACACACACACACACCGACAACACACACACACACACCGACAACACACACACACACACCGACAACACACACACACACACACACCGACAACACACACACACACAACACACACACACACACTGACAACACACACAAACAAACACACCGACAACACACACACACACACACAGCGACAACACACACACACACACCGACAACACACACACACACACCGACAACACACACACACACACCGACAACACACACACACCGACAACACACACACACACACACACCGACAACACACACACACACACACACACACACCGACAACACACACACACACCGACAACACACACACGCACCGACAACACACACACACCGACAACACACACACACACACCGACAACACACACACACACACACACCGACAACACACACACACACACACACACACCGACAACACACACACACACCGACAACACACACACACACCGACAACACACACACACACACACACACCAACAACACACACACACACACACCGACAACACACACACACACAACACACACACACACCGACAACACACACACACACACACACACCGACAACACACACACACACACACCGACAACACACACACACACACACCGACAACACACACACACACACAGACAACACACACACACACACCGACAACACACACACACACACACCGACAACACACACACACACACACCGACAACACACACACACACAACACACACACACACACACACCGACAACACACACACACACCGACAACACACACACACACAACACACACACACACACACCGACAACACACACTCACACACACACCGACAACACACACACACACACACACACACACACACACACCGACAACACACACACACACACACACCGACAACACACACACACACACACCAACAACACACACACACACACCGACAACACACACACACACACACACACCAACAACACACACACACACACCGACAACACACACACACAAACACCGACAACACACACACACACACACCGACAACACACACACACACACACCGACAACACACACACACACCGACAACACACACACACACACGCACCGACAACACACACACACCGACAACACACACACACACACACCGACAACACACACACACACACACCGACAACACACACACACACACTGACAACACACACACACACACACCGACAACACACACACACACACTCACACCGACAACACACACACACACATACCACACACACACACACACAACGACAACACACACACACCGACAAGACACACACACACCGACAACACACACACACACACACCGACAACACACACACACACACAACACACACACACAACGACAACACACACACACCGACAAGACACACACACACCGACAACACACACACACACACCGACAACACACACACACACACAATGACAACACACACACACACCGACAACACACACACACACCTACCACACACACACACACACACACAACGACAACACACACACACCGACAAGACACACACACACCGACA
This sequence comes from Salmo salar, assembly GCF_965601325.2. NCBI lineage: Eukaryota > Metazoa > Chordata > Actinopteri > Salmoniformes > Salmonidae > Salmo > Salmo salar. The sequence continues at coordinate 2,527 of NW_027675707.1, forward strand.
ACACACACACACACACCGACAACACACACACACACACACCGACAACACACACACACACCGACAACACACACACACACACACACCAACAACAACACACCGACAACACACACACACACACACCGACAACACACACACACACCGACAACACACACACGCACCGACAACACACACACACCGACAACACACACACACACACCGACAACACACACACACACACCGACAACACACACACACACACCGACAACACACACACACACACACCGACAATACACACACACACACACCGACAACACACACTCACACACACACCGACAACACACACACACACACACACACACACACACACACCGACAACACACACACACCAACAACACACACACACACACCGACAACACACACACACACACACCGACAACACACACACACACACACACCAACAACACACACACACACACCGACAACACACACACACACACAATGACAACACACACACACACCGACAACACACACACACACACACCGACAACACACACACACACATACCACACACACACACACACAACGACAACACACACACACCGACAAGACACACACACACCGACAACACACACACACACACACCGACAACACACACACACACACAACACACACACACAACGACAACACACACACACCGACAAGACACACACACACCGACAACACACACACACACACCGACAACACACACACACACACAATGACAACACACACACACACACACCGACAACACACACACACACCTACCACACACACACACACACACAACGACAACACACACACACCGACAAGACACACACACACCGACAACACACACACACACACCGACAACACACACACACACACACACCGACAACACACACACACACCGACAACACACACACACACACACACACACCAACAACAACACACCGACAACACACACACACACACACCGACAACACACACACACACCGACAACACACACACGCACCGACAACACACACACACCGACAACACACACACACACACCGACAACACACACACACACACCGACAACACACACACACACACCGACAACACACACACACACACCGACAACACACACACACACCGACAACACACACACACACACACCGACAACACACACACACACACAGACAACACACACACACACACCGACAACACACACACACACACACCGACAACACACACACACACACACCGACAACACACACACACACAACACACACACACACACACACCGACAACACACACACACACCGACAACACACACACACACAACACACACACACACACACCGACAACACACACTCACACACACACCGACAACACACACACACACACACACACACACACACACACCGACAACACACACACACACACACACCGACAACACACACACACACACACCAACAACACACACACACACACCGACAACACACACACACACACACACACCAACAACACACACACACACACCGACAACACACACACACACACACCGACAACACACACACACACACACCGACAACACACACACACACACACCGACAACACACACACACACCGACAACACACACACACACACGCACCGACAACACACACACCACCGACAACACACACACACACACACCGACAACACACACACACACACACCGACAACACACACACACACACTGACAACACACACACACACACACCGACAACACACACACACACACTCACACCGACAACACACACACACACATACCACACACACACACACACAACGACAACACACACACACCGACAAGACACACACACACCGACAACACACACACACACACACCGACAACACACACACACACACAACACACACACACAACGACAACACACACACACCGACAAGACACACACACACCGACAACACACACACACACACCGACAACACACACACACACACCGACAACACACACACACACCGACAACACACACACACACACACACACACCAACAACAACACACCGACAACACACACACACACACACCGACAACACACACACACACCGACAACACACACACGCACCGACAACACACACATACCGACAACACACACACACACACCGACAACACACACACACACACCGACAACACACACACACACACCGACAACACACACACACACACCGACAACACACACACACACCGACAACACACACACACACACACACCGACAACACACACACACACCGACAACACACACACACACACCGACAACACACACACACACACCGACAACACACACACACACACACACCGACAACACACACACACACAACACACACACACACACTGACAACACACACAAACAAACACACCGACAACACACACACACACACACAGCGACAACACACACACACACACCGACAACACACACACACACACCGACAACACACACACACACACCGACAACACACACACACCGACAACACACACACACACACACACCGACAACACACACACACACACACACACACACCGACAACACACACACACACCGACAACACACACACGCACCGACAACACACACACACCGACAACACACACACACACACCGACAACACACACACACACACACACACCGACAACACACACACACACACACACACACCGACAACACACACACACACCGACAACACACACACACACCGACAACACACACACACACACACACACCAACAACACACACACACACACACCGACAACACACACACACACAACACACACACACACCGACAACACACACACACACACACACACCGACAACACACACACACACACACCGACAACACACACACACACACACCGACAACACACACACACACACAGACAACACACACACACACACCGACAACACACACACACACACACCGACAACACACACACACACACACCGACAACACACACACACACAACACACACACACACACACACCGACAACACACACACACACACACCGACAACACACACACACACAACACACACACACACACACCGACAACACACACTCACACACACACCGACAACACACACACACACACACACACACACACACACACCGACAACACACACACACACACACACCGACAACACACACACACACACACCAACAACACACACACACACACCGACAACACACACACACACACACACACCAACAACACACACACACACACCGACAACACACACACACAAACACCGACAACACACACACACACACACCGACAACACACACACACACACACCGACAACACACACACACACCGACAACACACACACACACACGCACCGACAACACACACACACCGACAACACACACACACACACACCGACAACACACACACACACACACCGACAACACACACACACACACTGACAACACACACACACACACACCGACAACACACACACACACACTCACACCGACAACACACACACACACATACCACACACACACACACACAACGACAACACACACACACCGACAAGACACACACACACCGACAACACACACACACACACACCGACAACACACACACACACACAACACACACACACAACGACAACACACACACACCGACAAGACACACACACACCGACAACACACACACACACACCGACAACACACACACACACACAATGACAACACACACACACACCGACAACACACACACACACCTACCACACACACACACACACACACAACGACAACACACACACACCGACAAGACACACACACACCGACAACACACACACACACCGACAACACACACACACACACACCGACAACACACACACACACCGACAACACACACACACACACACACCAACAACAACACACCGACAACACACACACACACACACCGACAACACACACACACACCGACAACACACACACGCACCGACAACACACACACACCGACAACACACACACACACACCGACAACACACACACACACACCGACAACACACACACACACACCGACAACACACACACACACACACCGACAATACACACACACACACACCGACAACACACACTCACACACACACCGACAACACACACACACACACACACACACACACACACACACACCGACAACACACACACACCAACAACACACACACACACACCGACAACACACACACACACACACCGACAACACACACACACACCGACAACACACACACACACACCAACAACACACACACACACACCGACAACACACACACACACACAATGACAACACACACACACACCGACAACACACACACACACACACCGACAACACACACACACACATACCACACACACACACACACAACGACAACACACACACACCGACAAGACACACACACACCGACAACACACACACACACACACCGACAACACACACACACACACAACACACACACACAACGACAACACACACACACCGACAAGACACACACACACCGACAACACACACACACACACCGACAACACACACACACACACAATGACAACACACACACACACACACCGACAACACACACACACACCTACCACACACACACACACACACAACGACAACACACACACACCGACAAGACACACACACACCGACAACACACACACACACACCGACAACACACACACACACACACCGACAACACACACACACACCGACAACACACACACACACACACACACACCAACAACAACACACCGACAACACACACACACACACACCGACAACACACACACACACCGACAACACACACACGCACCGACAACACACACACACCGACAACACACACACACACACCGACAACACACACACACACAATGACAACACACACACACACCGACAACACACACACACACCTACCACACACACACACACACACACAACGACAACACACACACACCGACAAGACACACACACACCGACAACACACACACACACACCGACAACACACACACACACACACCGACAACACACACACACACCGACAACACACACACACACACACACCAACAACAACACACCGACAACACACACACACACACACCGACAACACACACACACACCGACAACACACACACGCACCGACAACACACACACACCGACAACACACACACACACACCGACAACACACACACACACACCGACAACACACACACACACACCGACAACACACACACACACACACCGACAATACACACACACACACACCGACAACACACACTCACACACACACCGACAACACACACACACACACACACACACACACACACACCGACAACACACACACACCAACAACACACACACACACACCGACAACACACACACACACACACCGACAACACACACACACACCGACAACACACACACACACACACACCAACAACACACACACACACACCGACAACACACACACACACACAATGACAACACACACACACACCGACAACACACACACACACACACCGACAACACACACACACACATACCACACACACACACACACAACGACAACACACACACACCGACAAGACACACACACACCGACAACACACACACACACACACCGACAACACACACACACACACAACACACACACACAACGACAACACACACACACCGACAAGACACACACACACCGACAACACACACACACACACCGACAACACACACACACACACAATGACAACACACACACACACACACCGACAACACACACACACACCTACCACACACACACACACACACAACGACAACACACACACACCGACAAGACACACACACACCGACAACACACACACACACACCGACAACACACACACACACACACACCGACAACACACACACACACCGACAACACACACACACACACACACACACCAACAACAACACACCGACAACACACACACACACACACCGACAACACACACACACACCGACAACACACACACGCACCGACAACACACACACACCGACAACACACACACACACACCGACAACACACACACACACACCGACAACACACACACACACACCGACAACACACACACACACACCGACAACACACACACACACCGACAACACACACACACACACACCGACAACACACACACACACACAGACAACACACACACACACACCGACAACACACACACACACACACCGACAACACACACACACACACACCGACAACACACACACACACAACACACACACACACACACACACCGACAACACACACACACACCGACAACACACACACACACAACACACACACACACACACCGACAACACACACTCACACACACACCGACAACACACACACACACACACACACACACACACACACCGACAACACACACACACACACACACCGACAACACACACACACACACACCAACAACACACACACACACACTGACAACACACACACACACACACACACCAACAACACACACACACACACCGACAACACACACACACACACACCGACAACACACACACACACACACCGACAACACACACACACACACACCGACAACACACACACACACCGACAACACACACACACACACGCACCGACAACACACACACACCGACAACACACACACACACACACCGACAACACACACACACACACACCGACAACACACACACACACACTGACAACACACACACACACACACCGACAACACACACACACACACTCACACCGACAACACACACACACACATACCACACACACACACACACAACGACAACACACACACACCGACAAGACACACACACACCGACAACACACACACACACACACCGACAACACACACACACACACAACACACACACACAACGACAACACACACACACCGACAAGACACACACACACCGACAACACACACACACACACCGACAACACACACACACACACCGACAACACACACACACACCGACAACACACACACACACACACACACACCAACAACAACACACCGACAACACACACACACACACACCGACAACACACACACACACCGACAACACACACACGCACCGACAACACACACATACCGACAACACACACACACACACCGACAACACACACACACACACCGACAACACACACACACACACCGACAACACACACACACACACCGACAACACACACACACACCGACAACACACACACACACACACACCGACAACACACACACACACCGACAACACACACACACACACCGACAACACACACACACACACCGACAACACACACACACACACACACCGACAACACACACACACACAACACACACACACACACTGACAACACACACAAACAAACACACCGACAACACACACACACACACACAGCGACAACACACACACACACACCGACAACACACACACACACACCGACAACACACACACACACACCGACAACACACACACACCGACAACACACACACACACACACACCGACAACACACACACACACACACACACACACCGACAACACACACACACACCGACAACACACACACGCACCGACAACACACACACACCGACAACACACACACACACACCGACAACACACACACACACACACACACCGACAACACACACACACACACACACACACCGACAACACACACACACACCGACAACACACACACACACCGACAACACACACACACACACACACACCAACAACACACACACACACACACCGACAACACACACACACACAACACACACACACACCGACAACACACACACACACACACACACCGACAACACACACACACACACACCGACAACACACACACACACACACCGACAACACACACACACACACAGACAACACACACACACACACCGACAACACACACACACACACACCGACAACACACACACACACACACCGACAACACACACACACACAACACACACACACACACACACCGACAACACACACACACACACACCGACAACACACACACACACAACACACACACACACACACCGACAACACACACTCACACACACACCGACAACACACACACACACACACACACACACACACACACCGACAACACACACACACACACACACCGACAACACACACACACACACACCAACAACACACACACACACACCGACAACACACACACACACACACACACCAACAACACACACACACACACCGACAACACACACACACAAACACCGACAACACACACACACACACACCGACAACACACACACACACACACCGACAACACACACACACACCGACAACACACACACACACACGCACCGACAACACACACACACCGACAACACACACACACACACACCGACAACACACACACACACACACCGACAACACACACACACACACTGACAACACACACACACACACACCGACAACACACACACACACACTCACACCGACAACACACACACACACATACCACACACACACACACACAACGACAACACACACACACCGACAAGACACACACACACCGACAACACACACACACACACACCGACAACACACACACACACACAACACACACACACAACGACAACACACACACACCGACAAGACACACACACACCGACAACACACACACACACACCGACAACACACACACACACACAATGACAACACACACACACACCGACAACACACACACACACCTACCACACACACACACACACACACAACGACAACACACACACACCGACAAGACACACACACACCGACAACACACACACACACCGACAACACACACACACACACACCGACAACACACACACACACCGACAACACACACACACACACACACCAACAACAACACACCGACAACACACACACACACACACCGACAACACACACACACACCGACAACACACACACGCACCGACAACACACACACACCGACAACACACACACACACACCGACAACACACACACACACACCGACAACACACACACACACACCGACAACACACACACACACACACCGACAATACACACACACACACACCGACAACACACACTCACACACACACCGACAACACACACACACACACACACACACACACACACACACACCGACAACACACACACACCAACAACACACACACACACACCGACAACACACACACACACACACCGACAACACACACACACACCGACAACACACACACACACACCAACAACACACACACACACACCGACAACACACACACACACACAATGACAACACACACACACCGACAACACACACACACACACACCGACAACACACACACACACATACCACACACACACACACACAACGACAACACACACACACCGACAAGACACACACACACCGACAACACACACACACACACACCGACAACACACACACACACACAACACACACACACAACGACAACACACACACACCGACAAGACACACACACACCGACAACACACACACACACACCGACAACACACACACACACACAATGACAACACACACACACACACACCGACAACACACACACACACCTACCACACACACACACACACACAACGACAACACACACACACCGACAAGACACACACACACCGACAACACACACACACACACCGACAACACACACACACACACACCGACAACACACACACACACCGACAACACACACACACACACACACACACCAACAACAACACACCGACAACACACACACACACACACCGACAACACACACACACACCGACAACACACACACGCACCGACAACACACACACACCGACAACACACACACACACACCGACAACACACACACACACACCGACAACACACACACACACACCGACAACACACACACACACACCGACAACACACACACACACCGACAACACACACACACACACACACCGACAACACACACACACACCGACAACACACACACACACACCGACAACACACACACACACACCGACAACACACACACACACACACACACACCGACAACACACACACACACACACACCGACAACACACACAAACACCGACAACACACACACACACACACACCGACAACACACACACACACACACACCAACAACACACACACACACACCGACAACACACACACACACAACACACACACACACCGACAACACACACACACACACACACACCGACAACACACACACACACACACCGACAACACACACACACACACCGACCACACACACACACACACAGACAACACACACACACACACCGACAACACACACACACACACACCGACAACACACACACACACACACCGACAACACACACACACACAACACACACACACACACACCGACAACACACACACACACACACCGACAATACACACACACACACACCGACAACACACACTCACACACACACCGACAACACACACACACACACACACACCGACAACACACACACACACACACACCGACAACACACACACACACACACACCGACAACACACACAAACACACACACACCGACAACACACACACACACACACCGACAACACACACACACACACCGACAACACACACACACACACACCGACAACACACACACACACACACCGACAACACACACTCACACACACACCGACAACACACACACACACACACACACACACACACACACACCGACAACACACACATACACACCGACAACACACACACACACACACCGACAACACACACACACACCGACAACACACACACACACCGACAACACACACACACACACCGACAACACACACACACACACCGACAACACACACACACACACCGACAACACACACACACACACACCGACAACACACACACACACCGACAACACACACACACACACACACACACCAACAACAACACACCGACAACACACACACACACACACCAACAACACACACACACACCGACAACACACACACGCACCGACAACACACACACACCGACAACACACACACACACACCGACAACACACACACACACACCGACAACACACACACACACACCGACAACACACACACACCGACAACACACACACACACCGACAACACACACACACACACAACACACACACACACCAACAACACACACACACACACCGACAACACACACACACACACCGACAACACACACACACACACACCGACAACACATAAACACACACACACCGACAACACACACACACACACACTGACAAGACACACACACACACCGACAACACACACACACACACCGACAACACACACACACACACAATGACAACACACACACACACCGACAACACACACACACACACACCGACAACACACACACACACATACCACACACACACACACACAACGACAACACACACACACCGACAAGACACACACACACCGACAACACACACACACACACACCGACAACACACACACACACACAACACACACACACAACGACAACACACACACACCGACAAGACACACACACACCGACAACACACACACACACACCGACAACACACACACACACACAATGACAACACACACACACACACACCGACAACACACACACACACCTACCACACACACACACACACACAACGACAACACACACACACCGACAAGACACACACACACCGACAACACACACACACACACCGACAACACACACACACACACACCGACAACACACACACACACCGACAACACACACACACACACACACACACCAACAACAACACACCGACAACACACACACACACACACCGACAACACACACACACACCGACAACACACACACGCACCGACAACACACACACACCGACAACACACACACACACACCGACAACACACACACACACACCGACAACACACACACACACACCGACAACACACACACACACACCGACAACACACACACACACCGACAACACACACACACACCGACAACACACACACACACCGACAACACACACACACACACCGACAACACACACACACACACCGACAACACACACACACACACACACCGACAACACACACAAACACCGACAACACACACACACACACACACCGACAACACACACACACACACACACCAACAACACACACACACACACCGACAACACACACACACACAACACACACACACACCGACAACACACACACACACACACACACCGACAACACACACACACACACACCGACAACACACACACACACACCGACCACACACACACACACACAGACAACACACACACACACACCGACAACACACACACACACACACCGACAACACACACACACACACACCGACAACACACACACACACAACACACACACACACACACCGACAACACACACACACACACACCGACAATACACACACACACACACCGACAACACACACTCACACACACACCGACAACACACACACACACACACACACCGACAACACACACACACACACACACCGACAACACACACACACACACACACCGACAACACACACAAACACACACACACCGACAACACACACACACACACACCGACAACACACACACACACACCGACAACACACACACACACACACCGACAACACACACACACACACACCGACAACACACACTCACACACACACCGACAACACACACACACACACACACACACACACACACACACACCGACAACACACACATACACACCGACAACACACACACACACACACCGACAACACACACACACACCGACAACACACACACACACCGACAACACACACACACACACCGACAACACACACACACACACCGACAACACACACACACACACCGACAACACACACACACACACACCGACAACACACACACACACCGACAACACACACACACACACACACACACCAACAACAACACACCGACAACACACACACACACACCAACAACACACACACACACCGACAACACACACACGCACCGACAACACACACACACCGACAACACACACACACACACCGACAACACACACACACACACCGACAACACACACACACACACCGACAACACACACACACCGACAACACACACACACACCGACAACACACACACACACACAACACACACACACACCAACAACACACACACACACACCGACAACACACACACACACACCGACAACACACACACACACACACCGACAACACATAAACACACACACACCGACAACACACACACACACACACTGACAAGACACACACACACACCGACAACACACACACACACACACCGACAACACACACAAACCGACAACACACACACACACACCGACAACACACACACACACACACCGACAACACACACACACACACACAACGACAACACACACACACCGACAAGACACACACACACCGACAACACACACACACACACCGACAACACACACACACACAATGACAACACACACACACACACACCGACAACACACACACACACCTACCACACACACACACACACAACGACAACACACACACACCGACAAGACACACACACACCGACAACACACACACACACACCGACAACACACACACACACACACCGACAACACACACACACACCGACAACACACACACACACACACACACACACACCAACAACAACACACCGACAACACACACACACACACACCGACAACACACACACACACCGACAACACACACACGCACCGACAACACACACACACCGACAACACACACACACACACCGACAACACACACACACACACCGACAACACACACACACACACCGACAACACACACACACACACCGACAACACACACACACACCGACAACACACACACACACACACCGACAACACACACACACACACAACACACACACACACCAACAACACACACACACACACCGACAACACACACACACACACCGACAACACACACACACACACACCGACAACACATAAACACACACACACCGACAACACACACACACACACACTGACAAGACACACACACACACACCGACAACACACACACACACACACCGACAACACACACAAACCGACAACACACACACACACACCGACAACACACACACACACACACCGACAACACACACACACACACACACCGACAACACACACACACACACACACACTGACAACACACACACACACACTGACAACACACACACACACACACCGACAACACACACACACACACCGACAACACACACACACACACACACACACACACACACACACCGACAACACACACACACACACACCGACAACACACACACACACACACCGACAACACACACACACACACACTGACAACACACACACACACACACCGACAACACACACACACATACACCGACAACACAGACACACACACACCGACAACACACACACACACACCGACAACACACACACACACACAACACACACACACACACACACCGACAACACACACACACACACACCGACAACACACACACACACACCGACAACACACACACACACACCGACAACACACACACACACCGACAACACACACACACACACGCCCCGACAACACACACACACCGACAACACACACACACACACACCGACAACACACACACACACACTGACAACACACACACACACACACCGACAACACACACACACACACCGACAACACACACACACACACAATGACAACACACACACACACCGACAACACACACACACACACACCGACAACACACACACACACATACCACACACACACACACACAACGACAACACACACACACCGACAAGACACACACACACCGACA
>NW_027675707.1:22500-40000 GCF_965601325.2 Salmo salar
GACAACACACACACACACACACCGACAACACACACACACACACACACCGACAACACACACACACACACACACACTGACAACACACACACACACACTGACAACACACACACACACACCGACAACACACACACACACACCGACAACACACACACACACACACACACACACACACACACACCGACAACACACACACACACACACCGACAACACACACACACACACCGACAACACACACACACACACACTGACAACACACACACACACACACCGAGAACACACACACACACACACCGACAACACAGACACACACACACCGACAACACACACACACACACCGACAACACACACACACACACTGACAACACACACACACACACCGACAACACACACACACACACCGACAACACACACACACACCGACAACACACACACACACACACACCGACAACACACACACACACACACCGACAACACACACACACACACCGACAACACACACACACACACACACCGACAACACACACACACACACCGACAACACACACACACACACCGACAACACACACACACACCGACAACACACACACACACACGCACCGACAACACACACACACCGACAACACACACACACACACCGACAACACACACACACACACACCGACAACACACACACACACACTGACAACACACACACACACACACCGACAACACACACACACACACTCACACCGACAACACACACACACACCAACAACACACACACACACACCGACAACACACAAACACACAATGACAACACACACACACACCGACAACACACACACACACACACCGACAACACACACACACACTTACCACACACACACACACACAACGACAACACACACACACCGACAAGACACACACACACCGACAACACACACACACACACACCGACAACACACACACACACACAACACACACACACAACGACAACACACACACACCGACAAGACACACACACACCGACAACACACACACACACACCGACAACACACACACACACACAATGACAACACACACACACACACATCGACAACACACACACACACCTACCACACACACACACACACACAACGACAACACACACACACCGACAAGACACACACACACCGACAACACACACACACACACACCGACAACACACACACACACAACACACACACACAACGACAACACACACACACCGACAAGACACACACACACCGACAACACACACACACACCAACAACACACACACACACACAACACACACACACACCAACAACACACACACACACACCGACAACACACACACACACACCGACAACACACACACACACACACCGACAACACATAAACACACACACACCGACAACACACACACACACACACTGACAAGACACACACACCGACAACACACACACACACACACACCGACAACACACACACACACACACACACCGACAACACACACACACACACCGACAACACACACACACACCGACAACACACACACACACAACACACACACACACACCGACAACACACACACACAAACACACCGACAACACACACACACACACACACCGACAACACACACACACACCGACAACACACACACACACACCGACAACACACACACACACACCGACAACACACACACACCGACAACACACACACACACACACACCGACAACACACACACACACACACACACCGACAACACACACACACACCGACAACACACACACGCACGACAACACACACACACCGACAACACACACACACACACCGACAACACACACACACACACACACACACACCGACAACACACACACACACACCGACAACACACACACACACCGACAACACACACACACACACACACCGACAACACACACACACACACACACCAACAACACACACACACACACACCGACAACACACACACACACAACACACACACACACCGACAACACACACACACACACACACACCGACAACACACACACACACACACCGACAACACACACACACACACACCGACCACACACACACACACACAGACAACACACACACACACACCGACAACACACACACACACACACCGACAACACACACACACACACACCGACAACACACACACACACAACACACACACACACACACCGACAACACACACACACACACACCGACAATACACACACACACACACCGACAACACACACTCACACACACACCGACAACACACACACACACACACACACCGACAACACACACACACACACACACCGACAACACACACACACACACACACCGACAACACACACACACACACACACACCGACAACACACACACACACACACCGACAACACACACACACACACCGACAACACACACACACACACACCGACAACACACACACACACACACCGACAACACACACTCACACACACACCGACAACACACACACACACACACACACACACACACACACCGACAACACACACACACACACCGACAACACACACACACACACACCGACAACACACACACACACCGACAACACACACACCGACAACACACACACACACACCGACAACACACACACACACACCGACAACACACACACACACACCGACAACACACACACACACACCGACAACACACACACACACACCGACAACACACACACACACACACACCGACAACACACACACACACCGACAACACACACACACACCGACAACACACACACACACACCAACAACACACACACACACACACCGACAACACACACACACACAACACACACACACACCGACAACACACACACACACACACACACCGACAACACACACACACACACACACCGACAACACACACACACACACACCGACAACACACACACACACACAGACAACACACACACACACACCGACAACACACACACACACACACCGACAACACACACACACACACACCGACAACACACACACACACAACACACACACACACACACCGACAACACACACACACACACACCGACAATACACACACACACACACCGACAACACACACTCACACACACACCGACAACACACACACACACACACACACACACACACACACACACCGACAACACACACACACACACCGACAACACACACACACACACCGACAACACACACACACACACACCGACAACACACACACACACCGACAACACACACACACACACACCAACAACACACACACACACACCGACAACACACACACACACACACAATGACAACACACACACACACCGACAACACACACACACACACACCGACAACACACACACACACCTACCACACACACACACACACAACGACAACACACACACACCGACAAGACACACACACACCGACAACACACACACACACACACCGACAACACACACACACACACAACACACACACACAACGACAACACACACACACCGACAAGACACACACACACCGACAACACACACACACACACCGACAACACACACACACAATGACAACACACACACACACACACCGACAACACACACACACACCTACCACACACACACACACACACAACGACAACACACACACACCGACAAGACACACACACACCGACAACACACACACACACACCGACAACACACAC
Source organism: Salmo salar (assembly GCF_965601325.2). Classification (NCBI taxonomy): domain Eukaryota; kingdom Metazoa; phylum Chordata; class Actinopteri; order Salmoniformes; family Salmonidae; genus Salmo; species Salmo salar. The sequence goes on from NW_027675707.1 coordinate 26,204, forward strand.
ACACACACACCAACAACACACACACACACCGACAACACACACACACACACACACACACCAACAACAACACATCGACAACACACACACACACACACACCGACAACACACACACACACCGACAACACACACACGCACCGACAACACACACACACCGACAACACACACACACACACCGACAACACACACACACACACCGACAACACACACACACACACCGACAACACACACACACACACCGACAACACACACACACACCGACAACACACACACACACACACACCGACAACACACACACACACCGACAACACACACACACACACCGACAACACACACACACACACCGACAACACACACACACACACACACCGACAACACACACACACACAACACACACACACACACCGACAACACACACAAACAAACACACCGACAACACACACACACACACACACAGCGACAACACACACACACACCGACAACACACACACACACACCGACAACACACACACACACACCGACAACACACACACACCGACAACACACACACACACACACACACCGACAACACACACACACACACACACCGACAACACACACACACACCGACAACACACACACACACACCGACAACACACACACACACACACACCAACAACACACACACACACACACCGACAACACACACACACACAACACACACACACACACCGACAACACACACACACACACACACACACCGACAACACACACACACACACACCGACAACACACACACACACACACCGACAACACACACACACACACAGACAACACACACACACACACCGACAACACACACACACACACACCGACAACACACACACACACACACCGACAACACACACACACACAACACACACACACACACACCGACAACACACACACACACACACCGACAATACACACACACACACACCGACAACACACACTCACACACACACCGACAACACACACACACACACCGACACACACACACACACACACCGACAACACACACACACACACCGACAACACACACACACACACCGACAACACACACACACACAAACCGACAACACACACACACACCGACAACACACACACACACACACACCAACAACACACACACACACACCGACAACACACACACACACACAATGACAACACACACACACACCGACAACACACACACACACACACCGACAACACACACACACACCTACCACACACACACACACACAACGACAACACACACACACCGACAAGACACACACACACCGACAACACACACACACACACACCGACAACACACACACACACACAACACACACACACAACGACAACACACACACACCGACAAGACACACACACACCGACAACACACACACACACACCGACAACACACACACACACACAATGACAACACACACACACACACCGACAACACACACACACACCTACCACACACACACACACACACAACGACAACACACACACACCGACAACACACACACACCGACAACACACACACACACACCGACAACACACACACACACACCGACACACACACACACACCGACAACACACACACGCACCGACAACACACACACACCGACAACACACACACACACACCGACAACACACACACACCGACAACACACACACACACACCGACAACACACACACACACACCGACAACACACACACACACCGACAACACACACACACACACACACCGACAACACACACACACACACCGACAACACACACACACACACCGACAACACACACACACACACCGACAACACACACACACACACACACCGACAACACACACACACACAACACACACACACACACCGACAACACACACAAACAAACACACCGACAACACACACACACACACACAGCGACAACACACACACACACACCGACAACACACACACACACACCGACAACACACACACAAACACCGACAACACACACACACCGACAACACACACACACACACACACCGACACACACACACACACACACACCGACAACACACACACACACCGACAACACACACACGCACCGACAACACACACACACCGACAACACACACACACACACCGACAACACACACACACACACACACACCGACAACACACACACACACACACACACCGACAACACACACACACACCGACAACACACACACACACCGACAACACACACACACACACACACCAACAACACACACACACACACACCGACAACACACACACACACAACACACACACACACCGACAACACACACACACACACACACACCGACAACACACACACACACACACCGACAACACACACACACAGACACCGACACACACACACACACACGACAACACACACACACACACCGACAACACACACACACACACACCGACAACACACACACACACACACCGACAACACACACACACACAACACACACACACACACACCGACAACACACACACACACACACCGACAATACACACACACACACACCGACAACACACACTCACACACACACCGACAACACACACACACACACACACACACACACACACACACACCGACAACACACACACACACACCGACAACACACACACACACACCGACAACACACACACACACACACCGACAACACACACACACACCGACAACACACACACACACACACACCAACAACACACACACACACCGACAACACACACACACACACAATGACAACACACACACACACCGACAACACACACACACACACACCGACAACACACACACACACAACACACACACACACCGACACACACACACACACACACACACCGACAACACACACACACACACACCGACAACACACACACACACACACCGACAACACACACACACACACAGACAACACACACACACACACCGACAACACACACACACACACACCGACAACACACACACACACACACCGACAACACACACACACACAACACACACACACACACACCGACAACACACACACACACACACCGACAATACACACACACACACACCGACAACACACACTCACACACACACCGACAACACACACACACACACACACACACACACACACACACACCGACAACACACACACACCAACAACACACACACACACACCGACAACACACACACACACACACCGACAACACACACACACACCGACAACACACACACACACACACACCAACAACACACACACACACACCGACAACACACACACACACACAATGACAACACACACACACACCGACACACACACACACCGACAACACACACACACACATACCACACACACACACACACAACGACAACACACACACACCGACAAGACACACACACACCGACAACACACACACACACACCGACAACACACACACACACACAATGACAACACACACACACACACACCGACAACACACACACACACCTACCACACACACACAACGACAACACACACACACCGACAAGACACACACACACCGACAACACACACACACACACCGACAACACACACACACACACAATGACAACACACACACACACACACCGACAACACACACACACACCTACCACACACACACACACACACACAACGACAACACACACACACCGACAAGACACACACACACCGACAACACACACACACACACCGACAACACACACACACACACACACCGACAACACACACACACACCGACAACACACACACACACCACACACCAACAACAACACACCGACAACACACACACACACACCGACAACACACACACACACACACACCGACAATACACACACACACACACCGACAACACACACTCACACATACACCGACAACACACACACACACACACACACACACACACACACACACCGACAACACACACACACCAACAACACACACACACACACCGACAACACACACACACACACACCGACAACACACACACACACCGACAACACACACACACACACACACCAACAACACACACACACACACCGACAACACACACACACACACAATGACAACACACACACACACCGACAACACACACACACACACACCGACAACACACACACACACTTACCACACACACACACACACAACGACAACACACACACACCGACAAGACACACACACACCGACAACACACACACACCGACAACACACACACACACACAACACACACACACAACGACAACACACACACACCGACAAGACACACACACACCGACAACACACACACACACCGACAACACACACACACACACAATGACAACACACACACACACACCGACAACTCACACACACACCTACCACACACACACACACACACAACGACAACACACACACACCGACAAGACACACACACACCGACAACACACACACACACACCGACAACACACACACACACACACCGACAACACACACACACACCGACAACACACACACACACACACACACACCAACAACAACACACCGACAACACACACACACACACACCGAAAACACACACACACACCGACAACACACACACGCACCGACAACACACACACACCGACAACACACACACACACACCGACAACACACACACACACACACCGACAACACACACACACACACCGACAACACACACACACACACCGACAACACACACACACACCGACAACACACACACACACACACACCGACAACACACACACACACTGACAACACACACACACACACCGACAACACACACACACACACCGACAACACACACACACACACACCGACAACACACACACACACAACACACACACACACACAGCGACAACACACACACACACACCGACAACACACACACACACACACACACCGACAACACACACACACACACACCGACAACACACACACACACCGACAACACACACACACACACACACCAACAACACACACACACACACCGACAACACACACACACACCACAATGACAACACACACACACACCGACAACACACACACACACACACCGACAACACACACACACACAACACACACACACACCGACAACACACACACACACACACACCGACACACACACACACACACACCGACAACACACACACACACACACCGACAACACACACACACACACAGACAACACACACACACACACCGACACACACACACACACACACACCGACAACACACACACACACACACCGACAACACACACACACACAACACACACACACACACACCGACAACACACACACACACACACCGACAATACACACACACACACACCGACAACACACACTCACACACACACCGACAACACACACACACACACACACACACACACACACACACACACACCGACAACACACACACACCAACAACACACACACACACACCGACAACACACACACACACACACCGACAACACACACACACACCGACAACACACACACACACACACACACACAACACACACACACACACCGACAACACACACACACACACAATGACAACACACACACACACCGACAACACACACACACACACACCGACAACACACACACACACATACCACACACACACACACACAACGACAACACACACACACACACAATGACAACACACACACACACCGACAACACACACACACACACACCGACAACACACACACACACACACCGACAACACACACACACACAACACACACACACACACACCGACAACACACACACACACACACCGACAATACACACACACACACACCGACAACACACACTCACACACACACCGACAACACACACACACACACACACACACACACACACACACACACACACACACACCGACAACACACACACACCAACAACACACACACACACACCGACAACACACACACACACACACCGACAACACACACACACACCGACAACACACACACACACACACACACCAACAACACACACACACACACCGACAACACACACACACACACAATGACAACACACACACACACCGACAACACACACACACACACACCGACAACACACACACACACATACCACACACACACACACACAACGACAACACACACACACCGACAAGACACACACACACCGACAACACACACACACACACACCGACAACACACACACACACACAACACACACACACAACGACAACACACACACACCGACAAGACACACACACACCGACAACACACACACACACACCGACAACACACACACACACACACAATGACAACACACACACACACACACCGACAACACACACACACACCTACCACACACACACACACACACACAACGACAACACACACACACCGACAAGACACACACACACCGACAACACACACACACACACCGACAACACACACACACACACACCGACAACACACACACACACCGACAACACACACACACACACACCGACAACACACACACACACACAGACACACACACACACACACACCGACAACACACACACACACAACACACACACACACACACCGACAACACACACACACACACACCGACAATACACACACACACACACCGACAACACACACTCACACACACACCGACAACACACACACACACACACACACACACACACACACACACACCGACAACACACACACACACACCGACAACACACACACACACACCGACAACACACACACACACACACCGACAACACACACACACACCGACAACACACACACACACACACACCAACAACACACACACACACACCGACAACACACACACACACACAATGACAACACACACACACACCGACAACACACACACACACACACCGACAACACACACACACACAACACACACACACACCGACAACACACACACACACACACACACCGACAACACACACACACACACACCGACAACACACACACACACACACCGACAACACACACACACACACAGACAACACACACACACACACCGACAACACACACACACACACACCGACAACACACACACACACACACCGACAACACACACACACACAACACACACACACACACACCGACAACACACACACACACACACCGACAATACACACACACACACACCGACAACACACACTCACACACACACCGCACACACACACACACACCACACACACACACACACACACCGACAACACACACACACCAACAACACACACACACACACCGACAACACACACACACACACACCGACAACACACACACACACCGACAACACACACACACACACACACACCAACAACACACACACACACACCGACAACACACACACACACACAATGACAACACACACACACACCGACAACACACACACACACACACCGACAACACACACACACACATACCACACACACACACACAACGACAACACACACACACCGACAAGACACACACACACCGACAACACACACACACACACACCGACAACACACACACACACACAACACACACACACAACGACAACACACACACACCGACAAGACACACACACACCGACAACACACACACACACACCGACAACACACACACACACACAATGACAACACACACACACACACACCGACAACACACACACACACCTACCACACACACACACACACACACAACGACAACACACACACACCGACAAGACACACACACACCGACAACACACACACACACACCGACAACACACACACACACACACCGACAACACACACACACCGACAACACACACACACACACACACCAACAACAACACACCGACAACACACACACACACACACCGACAACACACACACACACCGACAACACACACACGCACCGACAACACACACACACCGACAACACACACACACACACCGACAAGACACACACACACACCGACAACACACACACACACACCGACAACACACACACACACCGACAATACACACACACACACACCGACAACACACACTCACACACACACCGACAACACACACACACACACACACACACACACACACACACACCGACAACACACACACACCAACAACACACACACACACACCGACAACACACACACACACACCGACAACACACACACACACCGACAACACACACACACACACACACCAACAACACACACACACACACCGACAACACACACACACACACAATGACAACACACACACACACCGACAACACACACACACACACACCGACAACACACACACACACTTACCACACACACACACACACAACGACAACACACACACACCGACAAGACACACACACACCGACAACACACACACACCGACAACACACACACACACACAACACACACACACAACGACAACACACACACACCGACAAGACACACACACACCGACAACACACACACACACACCGACAACACACACACACACACAATGACAACACACACACACACACACCGACAACACACACACACACCTACCACACACACACACACACACAACGACAACACACACACACCGACAAGACACACACACACCGACAACACACACACACACACCGACAACACACACACACACACACCGACAACACACACACACACCGACAACACACACACACACACACACACACCAACAACAACACACCGACAACACACACACACACACACCGACAACACACACACACACCGACAACACACACACGCACCGACAACACACACACACCGACAACACACACACACACACCGACAACACACACACACACACCGACAACACACACACACACACCGACAACACACACACACACACCGACAACACACACACACACCGACAACACACACACACACACACACCGACAACACACACACACACACCGACAACACACACACACACACCGACAACACACACACCACACACACCGACAACACACACACACACACACACCGACAACACACACACACACAACACACACACACACACCGACAACACACACAAACAAACACACCGACAACACACACACACACACACAGCGACAACACACACACACACACCGACAACACACACACACACACCGACAACACACACACACACACCGACAACACACACACACCGACAACACACACACACACACACACACACCGACAACACACACACACACACACACACCGACAACACACACACACACCGACAACACACACACGCACCGACAACACACACACACCGACAACACACACACACACACCGACAACACACACACACACACACACCGACAACACACACACACACACACCGACAACACACACACACACCGACAACACACACACACACACACACCAACAACACACACACACACACCGACAACACACACACACACACAATGACAACACACACACACACCGACAACACACACACACACACACCGACAACACACACACACACAACACACACACACACCGACAACACACACACACACACACACACCGACAACACACACACACACACACCGACAACACACACACACACACAGACAACACACACACACACACCGACAACACACACACACACACACCGACAACACACACACACACACACCGACAACACACACACACACAACACACACACACACACACCGACAACACACACACACACACACCGACAATACACACACACACACACCGACAACACACACTCACACACACACCGACAACACACACACACACACACACACACACACACACACACACACCGACAACACACACACACCAACAACACACACACACACACCGACAACACACACACACACACACCGACAACACACACACACACCGACAACACACACACACACACACACACCAACAACACACACACACACACACCGACAACACACACACACACACAATGACAACACACACACACACCGACAACACACACACACACACACCGACAACACACACACACACATACCACACACACACACACACAACGACAACACACACACACCGACAAGACACACACACACCGACAACACACACACACACACACCGACAACACACACACACACACAACACACACACACAACGACAACACACACACACCGACAAGACACACACACACCGACAACACACACACACACACCGACAACACACACACACACACAATGACAACACACACACACACACACCGACAACACACACACACACCTACCACACACACACACACACACACAACGACAACACACACACACACACCGACAACACACACACACACACACCGACAACACACACACACACCGACAACACACACACACACACACACCAACAACAACACACCGACAACACACACACACACACACCGACAACACACACACACACCGACAACACACACACGCACCGACAACACACACACACCGACAACACACACACACACACACCGACAACACACACACACACACCGACAACACACACACACACACCGACAACACACACACACACACACCGACAATACACACACACACACACCGACAACACACACTCACACACACACCGACAACACACACACACACACACACACACACACACACACACACCGACAACACACACACACCAACAACACACACACACACACCGACAACACACACACACACACACCGACAACACACACACACACCGACAACACACACACACACACACACCAACAACACACACACACACACCGACAACACACACACACACACAATGACAACACACACACACACCGACAACACACACACACACACACACCGACAACACACACACACACATACCACACACACACACACACAACGACAACACACACACACCGACAAGACACACACACACCGACAACACACACACACACACACCGACAACACACACAAACACACAACACACACACACAACGACAACACACACACACCGACAAGACACACACACACCGACAACACACACACACACACCGACAACACACACACACACACAATGACAACACACACACACACACACCGACAACACACACACACACCTACCACACACACACACACACACAACGACAACACACACACACCGACAAGACACACACACACCGACAACACACACACACACACCGACAACACACACACACACACACCGACAACACACACACACACCGACAACACACACACACACACACACACACCAACAACAACACACCGACAACACACACACACACACACCGACAACACACACACACACCGACAACACACACACGCACCGACAACACACACATACCGACAACACACACACACACACCGACAACACACACACACACACCGACAACACACACACACACACCGACAACACACACACACACACCGACAACACACACACACACCGACAACACACACACACACACACACCGACAACACACACACACACACCGACAACACACACACACACACCGACAACACACACACACACACACACCGACAACACACACACACACAACACACACACACACACTGACAACACACACAAACAAACACACCGACAACACACACACACACACACAGCGACAACACACACACACACACCGACAACACACACACACACACCGACAACACACACACACACACCGACAACACACACACACCGACAACACACACACACACACACACCGACAACACACACACACACACACACACACCGACAACACACACACACACCGACAACACACACACGCACCGACAACACACACACACCGACAACACACACACACACACCGACAACACACACACACACACACACACCGACAACACACACACACACACACACCGACAACACACACACACACCGACAACACACACACACCGACAACACACACACACACACACACACCAACAACACACACACACACACACCGACAACACACACACACACAACACACACACACACCGACAACACACACACACACACACACACCGACAACACACACACACACACAACGACAACACACACACACACACACCGACAACACACACACACACACAGACAACACACACACACACACCGACAACACACACACACACACACCGACAACACACACACACACACACCGACAACACACACACACACAACACACACACACACACACACCGACAACACACACACACACACACCGACAACACACACACACACAACACACACACACACACACCGACAACACACACTCACACACACACCGACAACACACACACACACACACACACACACACACACACACACACCGACAACACACACACACACACACACCGACAACACACACACACACACACCAACAACACACACACACACACCGACAACACACACACACACACACCAACAACACACACACACACACCGACAACACACACACACACACACCGACAACACACACACACACACACCGACAACACACACACACACACACCGACAACACACACACACACCGACAACACACACACACACACGCACCGACAACACACACACACCGACAACACACACACACACACACCGACAACACACACACACACACACCGACAACACACACACACACACTGACAACACACACACACACACACCGACAACACACACACACACACTCACACCGACAACACACACACACACATACCACACACACACACACACAACGACAACACACACACACCGACAAGACACACACACACCGACAACACACACACACACACACCGACAACACACACACACACACAACACACACACACAACGACAACACACACACACCGACAAGACACACACACACCGACAACACACACACACACACCGACAACACACACACACACACAATGACAACACACACACACACCGACAACACACACACACACCTACCACACACACACACACACACACAACGACAACACACACACACCGACAAGACACACACACACCGACAACACACACACACACACCGACAACACACACACACACACACCGACAACACACACACACACCGACAACACACACACACACACACACCAACAACAACACACCGACAACACACACACACACACACCGACAACACACACACACACCGACAACACACACACGCACCGACAACACACACACACCGACAACACACACACACACACCGACAACACACACACACACACCGACAACACACACACACACACCGACAACACACACACACACACACCGACAATACACACACACACACACCGACAACACACACTCACACACACACCGAAAACACACACACACACACACACACACACACACACACCGACAACACACACACACCAACAACACACACACACACACCGACAACACACACACACACACACCGACAACACACACACACACCGACAACACACACACACACACACACCAACAACACACACACACACACCGACAACACACACATACACACAATGACAACACACACACACACCGACAACACACACACACACACACCGACAACACACACACACACATACCACACACACACACACACAACGACAACACACACACACCGACAAGACACACACACACCGACAACACACACACACACACACCGACAACACACACACACACACAACACACACACACAACGACAACACACACACACCGACAAGACACACACACACCGACAACACACACACACACACCGACAACACACACACA
>NW_027675707.1:45000-55868 GCF_965601325.2 Salmo salar
CCGACAACACACACACACACACACACCGACAACACACACACACACACACCGACAACACACACACACACACACACACACACACACCGACAACACACACACACACACACACACCGACAACACACACACACACACACCGACAACACACACACACACACACCGACCACACACACACACACACGACAACACACACACACACACCGACAACACACACACACACACACCGACAACACACACACACACACACCGACAACACACACACACACACACACACACACACACACACCGACAACACACACACACACACACCGACAAACACACACACACACACCGACAACACACACCACACACACACCGACAACACACACACACACACACACACCGACAACACACACACACACACCGACAACACACACACACACACACCGACAACACACACACACACACACACCGACAACACACACACACACACACCGACAACACACACACACACACCGACAACACACACACACACACACCGACAACACACACACACACACACCGACAACACACACACACACACCGACAACACACACACACACACACCGACAACACACACACACACACACCGACAACACACACTCACACACACACCGACAACACACACACACACACACACACACACACACACACACACCGACAACACACACACACACACCGACAACACACACACACACACACCGACAACACACACACACACCGACAACACACACACACCGACAACACACACACACACACCGACAACACACACACACACACCGACAACACACACACACACACACCGACAACACACACACACACACCGACAACACACACACACCGACAACACACACACACACACCGACAACACACACACACACACCGACAACACACACACACACCGACAACACACACACACACAACACACACACACACACCGACAACACACACACACAAACACACCGACAACACACACACACACACACACCGACAACACACACACACACACACCGACAACACACACACACACACCGACAACACACACACACACACCGACAACACACACACACCGACAACACACACACACACACACACCGACAACACACACACACACACACACACCGACAACACACACACACACCGACAACACACACACGCACCGACAACACACACACACCGACAACACACACACACACACCGACAACACACACACACACACACACACACACCGACAACACACACACACACACACACCGACAACACACACACACACACGACAACACACACACACACACACACCGACAACACACACACACACACACACCAACAACACACACACACACACACCGACAACACACACACACACAACACACACACACACCGACAACACACACACACACACACACACCGACAACACACACACACACACACCGACAACACACACACACACACACCGACAACACACACACACACACCGACAACACACACACACACACCGACAACACACACACACACACACCGACAACACACACACACACACACCGACAACACACACACACACACACACACACACACACACACCGACAACACACACACACACACACCGACAACACACACACACACACACCGACAACACACACTCACACACACACCGACAACACACACACACACACACACACCGACAACACACACACACACACCGACAACACACACACACACACACCGACAACACACACACACACCGACAACACACACACACACCGACAACACACACACACACACCGACAACACACACACACACACCGACAACACACACACACACACACCGACAACACACACACACACACCGACAACACACACACACCGACAACACACACACACACACCGACAACACACACACACACACCGACAACACACACACACACACACACCGACAACACACACACACACACACACCGACAACACACACACACACACACCGACAACACACACACACACACCGACAACACACACACACACACACCGACAACACACACACACACACACCGACAACACACACACACACACCGACAACACACACACACACACACCGACAACACACACACACACACACCGACAACACACACCACACACACACCGACAACACACACACACACACACACGACACACACACACACACACCGACAACACACACACACACACCGACAACACACACACACACACACCGACAACACACACACACACCGACAACACACACACACCGACAACACACACACACACACCGACAACACACACACACACACCGACAACACACACACACACACACCGACAACACACACACACACACCGACAACACACACACACACCGACAACACACACACACACACCGACAACACACACACACACACCGACACACACACACACACACCGACAACACACACACACACACAACACACACACACACACCGACAACACACACACACAACACACCGACAACACACACACACACACACCGACAACACACACACACACACACGACAACACACACACACACACCGACAACACACACACACACACCGACAACACACACACACCGACAACACACACACACACACACACCGACAACACACACACACACACACACACGACACACACACACACACACACCGACAACACACACACACACCGACACACACACACACACCGACAACACACACACACACACACACACACACACACACACCGACAACACACACACACACACACACCGACAACACACACACACACCGACAACACACACACACACACACACCGACAACACACACACACACACACCGACAACACACACACACACACACCGACAACACACACACACACAACACACACACACACACGACAACACACACACACACACACACACCGACAACACACACACACAACACCGACAACACACACACACACACACCGACAACACACACACACACACAGACAACACACACACACACACCGACAACACACACACACACACACCGACAACACACACACACACACACCGACAACACACACACACACAACACACACACACACACACCGACAACACACACACACACACACCGACAACACACACACACACACACCGACAACACACACCACACACACACCGACAACACACACACACACACACACACCGACAACACACACACACACACCGACAACACACACACACACACACCGACAACACACACACACACCGACAACACACACACACCGACAACACACACACACACACCGACAACACACACACACACACCGACAACACACACACACACACACCGACAACACACACACACACACCGACAACACACACACACACACCGACAACACACACACACACACCGACAACACACACACACACACCGACAACACACACACACACCGACACACACACACACACCACAACACACACACACACACCGACAACACACACACACAACACACCGACAACACACACACACACACACACGACAACACACACACACACACCGACAACACACACACACACACCGACAACACACACACACACACCGACAACACACACACACCGACAACACACACACACACACACACCGACAACACACACACACACACACACACCGACAACACACACACACACCGACAACACACACACCACCGACAACACACACACACCGACAACACACACACACACACCGACAACACACACACACACACACACACCGACAACACACACACACACACACACGACAACACACACACACACACGACAACACACACACACACACACCGACAACACACACACACACACACACCGACAACACACACACACACACCGACAACACACACACACACAACACACACACACACACACACACACACACACACACACACACACCGACAACACACACACACACACACCGACAACACACACACACACACACCGACAACACACACACACACACAGACAACACACACACACACACCGACAACACACACACACACACACGACAACACACACACACACACACCGACAACACACACACACACACCGACACACACACACACACACCGACAACACACACACACACACACCGACAACACACACACACACACCGACAACACACACACACACACACCGACAACACACACACACACACACACCGACAACACACACACACACACCGACAACACACACACACACACACACCGACAACACACACACACACACACACCGACAACACACACACACACACCGACAACACACACACACACACCGACAACACACACACACACACACCGACAACACACACACACACACACCGACAACACACACACACACACCGACAACACACACACACACACACCGACAACACACACACACACACACCGACAACACACACACACACACACCGACAACACACACACACACACACCGACAACACACACACACACACCGACAACACACACACACACACCGACAACACACACACACACACACCGACAACACACACACACACCGACACACACACACACACCGACAACACACACACACACACCGACAACACACACACACACACCGACAACACACACACACACACCGACAACACACACACACACACCGACAACACACACACACACCGACAACACACACACACACACACACCGACAACACACACACACACCGACAACACACACACACACACCGACAACACACACACACACACCGACAACACACACACACACACACCGACAACACACACACACACACACACACACACACACACCGACAACACACACACACACACACCGACAACACACACACACACACACACGACAACACACACACACACACCGACAACACACACACACACACCGACAACACACACACACACACCGACACACACACACACACCGACAACACACACACACACACACACCGACAACACACACACACACACACCGACAACACACACACACACCGACAACACACACACACACACCGACAACACACACACACCGACACACACACACACACACCGACAACACACACACACACCGACAACACACACACACCGACAACACACACACACACACCGACAACACACACACACACAACACACACACCGACAACACACACACACACACACACCGACAACACACACACACACACACACACACCGACAACACACACACACCGACAACACACACACACACACCGACAACACACACACACACACCGACAACACACACACACACACCGACAACACACACACACACACCGACAACACACACACACACCGACAACACACACACACACACACACCGACAACACACACACACACACCGACAACACACACACACACACCGACAACACACACACACACACCGACAACACACACACACACACACACCGACAACACACACACACACAACACACACACACACACCGACAACACACACAAACACACACACCGACAACACACACACACAGCGACAACACACACACACACACCGACAACACACACACACACACCGACAACACACACACAAACACCGACAACACACACACACCGACAACACACACACACACACACACCGACAACACACACACACACACACACCGACAACACACACACACACCGACAACACACACACGCACCGACAACACACACACACCGACAACACACACACACACACCGACAACACACACACACACACACACACCGACAACACACACACACACACACACACCGACAACACACACACACACCGACAACACACACACACACACCGACAACACACACACACACACACCGACAACACACACACACACACACCGACAACACACACTCACACACACACCGACAACACACACACACACACACACACACACACACACACACACCGACAACACACACACACACACCGACAACACACACACACACACACCGACAACACACACACACACCGACAACACACACACACCGACAACACACACACACACACACCGACAACACACACACACACACCGACAACACACACACACACACCGACAACACACACACACACACCGACAACACACACACACACCGACAACACACACACACACACACACCGACAACACACACACACACCGACAAGACACACACACACACCGACAACACACACACACACACCGACAACACACACACACACACACACCGACAACACACACACACACAACACACACACACACACACCGACAACACACACAAACAAACACACCGACAACACACACACACACACACAGCGACAACACACACACACACACCGACAACACACACACACACACCGACAACACACACACACACACCGACCACACACACACACCGACAACACACACACACACACACACCGACAACACACACACACACACACACCGACAACACACACACACACCCGACAACACACACACGCACCGACAACACACACACACCGACAACACACACACACACCGACAACACACACACGCACCGACAACACACACACACCGACAACACACACACACACACCGACAACACACACACACACACACACACCGACAACACACACACACACACACACACACACCGACAACACACACACACACACACACACCGACAACACACACACACCGACAACACACACACACACACCGACAACACACACACACACACCGACAACACACACACACACACCGACAACACACACACACACACCGACAACACACACACACACCGACAACACACACACACACACACACCGACAACACACACACACACACCGACAACACACACACACACACCGACAACACACACACACACACCGACAACACACACACACACACCGACAACACACACACACACAACACACACACACACACCGACAACACACACAACAAACACACCGACAACACACACACACACACACAGCGACAACACACACACACACACCGACAACACACACACACACACCGACAACACACACACACACACCGACAACACACACACACCGACAACACACACACACACACACACCGACAACACACACACACACACACACACGACAACACACACACACACCGACAACACACACACGCACCGACAACACACACACACCGACAACACACACACACACACCGACAACACACACACACACACACACACCGACAACACACACACACACACACACACCGACAACACACACACACACCGACAACACACACACACACCGACAACACACACACACACACACACCAACAACACACACACACACACACCGACAACACACACACACACACACACACACACACACCGACAACACACACACACACACACCGACAACACACACACACACACACCGACAACACACACACACACACACCGACAACACACACACACACACCGACAACACACACACACACACCGACAACACACACACACACACACCGACAACACACACACACACACACCGACAACACACACACACACAACACACACACACACACACCGACAACACACACACACACACACCGACAACACACACACACACACACCGACAACACACACTCACACACACACCGACAACACACACACACACACACACACACACACACACACACACACCGACAACACACACACACACACCGACAACACACACACACACACCGACAACACACACACACACACACCGACAACACACACACACACCGACAACACACACACACACACACACCAACAACACACACACACACACCGACAACACACACACACACACAACGACAACACACACACACACCGACAACACACACACACACACACCGACAACACACACACACACAACACACACACACACCGACAACACACACACACACACACACACCGACAACACACACACACACACACCGACAACACACACACACACACACCGACAACACACACACACACACAGACAACACACACACACACACCGACAACACACACACACACACACCGACAACACACACACACACACACCGACAACACACACACACACAACACACACACACACACACCGACAACACACACACACACACACCGACAACACACACACACACACACCGACAACACACACTCACACACACACCGACAACACACACACACACACACACACACACACACACACACACCGACAACACACACAAACAACACACCGACAACACACACACACACACACAGCGACAACACACACACACACACCGACAACACACACACACACACCGACAACACACACACACACACCGACAACACACACACACCGACAACACACACACACACACACACCGACAACACACACACACACACACACCGACAACACACACACACACCGACAACACACACACGCACCGACAACACACACACACCGACAACACACACACACACACCGACAACACACACACACACACACACACCGACAACACACACACACACACACACACACCGACAACACACACACACACCGACAACACACACACACACCGACAACACACACACACACACACACAACACACACACACACACCGACAACACACACACACACAACACACACACACACCGACAACACACACACACACACCGACAACACACACACACACACACCGACAACACACACACACACACACCGACAACACACACACACACACAGACAACACACACACACACACCGACAACACACACACACACACCGACAACACACACACACACACACCGACACACACACACACACACACACACACACACACACACACACCGACAACACACACACACACGACAACACTCACACACACACCGACAACACACACACACACACCGACAACACACACACACACACCGACAACACACACACACACACCGACAACACACACACACACCGACAACACACACACACACACACACCGACAACACACACACACACACCGACAACACACACACACACACCGACAACACACACACACACACCGACAACACACACACACACACCGACAACACACACACACACAACACACACACACACACCGACAACACACACAAACAAACACACCGACAACACACACACACACACACAGCGACAACACACACACACACACCGACAACACACACACACACACCGACAACACACACACACACACCGACAACACACACACACCGACAACACACACACACACACACACCGACAACACACACACACAAACACACCGACAACACACACACACACACACACGACAACACACACACACACACCGACAACACACACACACACACCGACAACACACACACACACACACACCGACAACACACACACACACACACACACACACACACACCGACAACACACACACACACACACACCGACAACACACACACACACACACAGCGACAACACACACACACACACCGACAACACACACACACACACCGACAACACACACACACACACCGACCACACACACACACCGACAAACACACACACACACACACCGACAACACACACACACACACACACGACAACACACACACACACCGACAACACACACACGCACCGACAACACACACACACCGACAACACACACACACACCGACAACACACACACACACCGACAACACACACACACCGACAACACACACACACACACCGACAACACACACACACACACACACACACACCGACAACACACACACACACACACACACACCGACAACACACACACACACACACACACCGACAACACACACACACACCGACAACACACACACACACACCGACAACACACACACACACACCGACAACACACACACACACACCGACAACACACACACACACACCGACAACACACACACACACCGACAACACACACACACACACACACCGACAACACACACACACACACCGACAACACACACACACACACCGACAACACACACACACACACCGACAACACACACACACACACACCGACAACACACACACACACAACACACACACACACACCGACAACACACACACACACACACACCGACAACACACACACACACACGACAACACACACACACACACACCGACAACACACACACACACACCGACAACACACACACACACACCGACAACACACACACACACCGACAACACACACACACACACACACCGACAACACACACACACACACACACCGACAACACACACACACACCGACACACACACACACACACCGACAACACACACACACACACCGACAACACACACACACACACCGACAACACACACCACACACACACCGACAACACACACACACACACACACACCGACAACACACACACACACCGACAACACACACACACACACACAGACAACACACACACACACACACCGACAACACACACACACACACACCGACAACACACACTCACACACACACCGACAACACACACACACACACACACACACACACACACACACACCGACAACACACACACACACACCGACAACACACACACACACACACCGACAACACACACACACACCGACAACACACACACACCGACAACACACACACACACACACCGACAACACACACACACACACCGACAACACACACACACACACCGACACACACACACACACACACCGACAACACACACACACACCGACAACACACACACACACACACACCGACAACACACACACACACCGACAACACACACACACACACCGACAACACACACACACCGACAACACACACACACACACACACACCGACAACACAC